>NW_007579279.1:156366-177129 GCF_000690725.1 Stegastes partitus
ACAAAATCCTACATGGATTTAGCTGAAGCCTTTATTTTGAAGGGTTCAGGTTAACACTTGTGATGTTTTCCATGGCAGCATACATGTTTTCTTTATCTATTTATTTTCTGAGTCTCCATCTGCCTTTTTGTAACATTACAGTGCATTATTCAGTCTTTTTGGGACTGCCCCCTTTCACAGCACAGAGACATTTTAAATGCTTTGTTTCAGCTGCACACTTTCACCATTTCTGTTGCCTTGTTGTGAGGTGTTTTCAGATAACCCTGCAAAGTTCTGCGCTTGTCGACTATATAACGCAAAGCAAAGTTAGAGTCAACACACTTCACCTTCTTAATAAGGATCGATTAATTACATGGAGGTGGTTTACTAAGCAGCGGGTAAGTTTATCCTTTAGAACAGGGGTTCTCAACTGATCTCACCCTGGGACCCACATTTTCCCATGGTCATTAAGTCGCGACCCAATTTTTTAAATAATTTAGTATTCAATATTCAATATAGTTTCCTGTGCAACATGCATTTCAGAGCATATAACCATGCATAGTAACTGAACCATGACAACTGCGTGTACAAAACTGCACAAAATAAAAAAGGGCACAAAACAACATATTTTCACTCCATTTTGAGCAAATTAATAAGAAACTAAGGAGGACCAGCAGCTGATGCTCTCGTGCAGCCACATTTCATTGTCAAACAGTTCTGCATACAGGGAGTTAGTCTCAGAGAGGAATGTGACGATTTCTGATTTAAGTTCGTAAAAGCGTGACAACACCTCGGCCCTCGACAGCCAGCGGACTTCTGGGTGCACGGCTGGAAGTGGCGGGACGCAAAGGCAGCTTTTGGCTACTAAGACCAGTTTGGTGTTTACCTTGGCGTTGACAGCGCCGTTTCCGCTTTTGGGTCGCGACCCACCAGTTGAGAACCCCTGCTTTAGAACATGACAGACGCACTTTGTTTTCACTTCCTGCCATCTCGGTTCAGTCGATCTCAAAGCACTTATTGCAGTGACATGTAGCACATATCACGTGAAACTACGCGACTTGACCTTTCCAGTGATGCTAGTTGCTTGCCTATGCAATGATGTGAAAAAAAGAATTTCTACCAAATGTAATCATAATTACAATCTGCACACAGCTTCACGTCCATCTGCACCACCCATTACTGTATTCATGATCTCCTCCTGGCTTACATAATAACATATATATGTAGGGAGATGCTAACAAGAAACAGGCACCAGAGGCTTATAGTCATGCTGGTTACATATTTGTATTTATCTCGGTAATAACATTACGAAAGAAGATGAAGCTTCTCCAGAGGACCACCTTTACTAATTTATTCACCCACTTCCACATTCCTGCTTCTCAGCTGAATGTCAGAAAGTCCCCATTGTTTCAGTAAGTACCCCATACCAAAGTAAACAGCTGAATTTACCCTTTCCGGTGATACTAGTTGTTTCCCTGTGCACCAATCCAGTCTTATTATTATCCACAGCATATGGCTGACATTACGTCCCGCACAATAAACACGTAGTTTTTCAATGTAGAGACTCCAAAAGGAATCAAATGAAAACGTCGGATCAGCTACGTAGGCAGTGGCAAATCCAGACACTGGCAAAGTGGATACGGGCAAAATTTGTGTGAAAATGTTGTCATGTCTGTGGGTTACTGTATGCAAACACTTAAGTGAATAAAATGACATTTATTATCACACTAGAAGCACATTTTTTTCCCTACATTTCTAAGTCTTGCAATATTTTAACATCATGGTTTTGCCAGATTCCAGACAATCTCACCGACACAATTATTATAAAATTTGTTTTCTATCAGTTAAATTTTATGTGGAGATACATATAAAAACATAATTTCATGATCTGATTTTTTTTTTCCTGATCATAAAAAGGCTATTAAAAAAAAAACTTGCAAGTAGCACCATTTCAAATAATAGAAGATCTTGACAGCCTAGACTGTGTTTTCAAAAATACAGCGTGTATGACTACAGTAGCCCTTGTAAAGGCCAAGAGAAGAGTTTAAAAGTCAAGGAGGTGAAATTACAGTGAAAACAGCCTTTAGGTCTCGTAGGAAGTCAGAGCTCATCAGACAAACATCCCAAAAACTCCACTCTAAAGTTGTGTAACTTCCATCTGCTGATGTGAGGTATGGTTTGGATAAAGCAACTACTTATGCAACCCATAAGGAGAAACTGTGCCTCTGTGTCTCTTCAGGATTGCCATATCTTAAAGAGGGTACATGATGGATTCATATGAAATTAACATGACATGGTTTCCCTCCAGTTCTCCTGATTCCTACAGCGATACCCCTGCTTAACCTCTTGATGATTACTGAGGAAACACATTTTACAACCTGGGAAGCTGCCAGTGTTTTCTGGCTTCTTTTTGACCCTTGGAGCCTGCATTTGAGCACATTGAATTTGTCAGTTTTCTGCAGCGAACGACTCCCTTGCTCATTAGTTTCCTTAACAGTACAATCTAGACTTTTCGGTTTGCAGAGTTTAGTTAAAGCTTAGCGGTGTGGACACAGAATATGAGGGCTTCAATGTGGGTATCAGTCTTTCAAAAGCCCATTCTGGTCGAACTCTAGCAGATGGTACCATGGAGGGGGGGAAGGGGTGACCGAGAGCAAGAGAAGGGGTGATGGGATGTCAGCAATCGGAGTTAAAATGAGGTGGAAAACTCTTGAAAGCATCTGTCTCAAATTGTGCTCACAGGTCTAGACCCAGTCTTCAGAATGATTAACAACCTGCGCGTCTAATTCACATGGAAATCGCTACTGAAAGTTGTTGTCTACATTGTGTTGCCAACACGTTTGGACTTGTTACTCATTTCAAATGATACATTACTGGAGGGGGGTCACAGCATGATATTCAGCATCCGCCACATGATTTATTGAATGTGGAAAAATATATCCCCAATGTGCAAAACTGCTCTGTTTTTAATCACGGTAATAAGAGTTTTAGCTGTCAAGTAATGAATATTTGCTGCCTCTAGGCTCCCTCCTGTAATTAAAAAAAGTAAAATTGCCTGTCAGGGGAGAATAAAACTTGTCATCTGGTATCAAAGTTTACCGTTTTGTATATAAACAGTTGCAACAGTGCACGTTTTGAGTATACGTAGGCGTTGATTTATTTTGGGGGATTGTGAGCTTAAAAAACAAAACAAAACAAAGTGTTTGCTATCACATACATTCCTGCTCAAGCTTTTAAAATCCTGCACCGTGAACAACTGATTAAACCTTTCGTCTTGCGATGCTTTACTGTCAGAGGGGAAAAGCGATTTTATTAAAAGCATCGAACGCTATTTGACATGTTTTCTGTTGGTTTCCTGCATGATGAAGTGGTCAAGCCTTCCGATCAATATCCCATGAAGCTTCCCATTAGGGGTTTATTTTAGGACGCCGTGTGATTGAGCCAGGACAGGATGATCGCGGGGGGGTACAGGGCTAGGTTAAGAGGAGGGGTTGGAGGTACCCCATCTGCACCATCTGTGACATATCCCATGACCCCATTCACCATCAGCCATCCAATGAGAACGATCCCAAACCAGTGGGCCGTGTCCCACTTCATAACGTGTCATAATGATAAGTCGCCACGAAATGATTGCGATGCTCATTTCAAGTTAATGAAACACTGTTATTTTGTTGACTCTCGGGAGGATCGCTTCACAAAAAGCACCATAATCAAAAGGGAAATTTGGGAATTCAACTGTCTTAATAATTCATTATTTTTTTTCTTGTTCAGCGCAAAAGTCATCCTCTCCTACTCACCCTCTGTTCCACATCTTTCGAATCCCAAATCCCTGCTTCTCCTATACGGGTACACTTAGACTAATGCAAATTGGAGCCGCATACCGATAACAGCATGTTTTGGACTGAGATGTATAGGATTGAGTCACATAAGACTGAGGATTTTCTCAATCCCCATTTTTTTTCAATATATAACAGTATATAGCTGGAATGTAGGCTAACACTTAGGGAACATGGTGGATAATTCTGCTATGCAGCTAGATGCAGACTGAGCCAGGCCCAGGGGTTAGAGGGTGTATGGAACCAACAACTCTCATCAGCGGTAATGTGATGACCGGGCCAGGATTAGAATAAAAAGGTCTGATTGCATCATATGGTCAAAACCAGTTCGCTCCAAATCTGCTGGTATAAATACATAAATCGTGTGTGTGTGTGTGTGTGTATGTGTGCATCTGCATATGTTTGGTCCTTAGTGATTCAGGGGCATATGCTTAAGAGATCAATCAATGACATTTTTTATTGACCTCGTTCTTTCTTGCGCACGGGGCCACTCGCACTCTCTCAGTCGATATCACTCTGCGGATGACTCAGGGAAATTGTGTGGGAGTGATTTATTTAGGTGTGACAGATGTGACTACAATATACCGATCTGTCCTGCGTGATAAGATTAGTCACATCGGACACCTCTCGTAATTCTGCATGTGTGCGATTCAAGTGGAGGGCAGCATGTGTCGGTCAAGAACTGCGTATGTGTGTTTGTATGTGCAGTGAGATAATCCCAGCGGGCAGCTGTGCTTCAGCCTATAGACATCTGGTTGGGTTGGCAGCAAGCTTATATAACATGTTGTTGACCTCAAATTACTGACAGTCAATAATGATGATTAGGTCCTGATAAAATGATGATTATTGGATGGATGGGGAGCTCTGTGTCCTATTGTGATGGCGGTTGCATCGTTTTGCGTTTTCAAACGTTTGATCGAGCCGCTTCGTTGCAACGGTGACCTCCTTAAAAAAGCAAAATGACCTGTCACAGTGACACCATTGAAAATCAATGCCATCACCCGTCTTCTAATTTTCATATTTTGTCAGCTGCAATCAATTAAAGTTAAAGCCTTGTTTCAAAAAAATGAAATGAATCACAGTTTTAGCAGTTGTCTCCTAAGTACATAAATTACAAGCTCATGTGTGCTTGACCACAAGAAAAGAAAATCTGATATTTGGAAAGTAGTGAGTAGATTCAATCATTTTGCCATTAAAAAAACTGTGGACAAGTGAAGTGCAAACAATGATCCAGACCTTTACGTTCATGTTGGACCAAACATCAGACCATTTTATGTTGTGGGCCATGTTCAGGTTCGTTATGGTGTTGCATATTTTAACTTTCAAATTGCATTCAGTGCCTACTGTTGATGGACAAAAACCACTTGTCAGACTGTCAGACTTTGTAAACACAGAAATACATGTACCATAACATTTAAACCACTGACAGCTGAAGTGAATTTCTTTTCTCATTACAATACAACGCTCTGATGAGAACCTTAGGTTGCTCAGGAATGGCTCGAGCAACACGACAAAGAGCCCAAAGCACTGACCTGGCTTTCAAACTCCCCACATCCCAATCTGATCGAGCATCTGTGGGATGCCCAATCCACAGAGGACCCATACCACAAAACACAGGACCCAAAGGATCTGCTGCCAACCTCCCACAGAGGTTCCCATATCCATGCCCCATGGGGGGGTAAGAGCTGGTTTTGGTGGCACAAAGGGGAGCTAGTATCAGGCAGGTTGTTATAATGTTGTGGCTGATCAACGTATATAGCTGCAACCAATCAATATCACTAGACAGAGTTTTTGTTTGGATTAAGTAAGCTTTGATATCACAGTAATGAAGCTCATATAAAATTTTAAACTGGTCAGAATTTAGCTGCAGTTGAACTGTAGGGTTCGTGGAAATTGACATCCAGTCGAGATACTAAATGCATAATTGGTGAACAAAGGCACTTGACTACTTTTCCGAACTCTATTTTTCATTCGGATGGTTTCTTAATTTAATAACCCATAACTTATGTCTAATTTGTCTAATGTCATTTCTCAGTGGGTGTACAGTTTTCACGGTATTGTTCGTCGCCCTCTTTGGATAGAGCGATCACCCCCTTAGCAAGTTACTAATAGGCTCATTTGACACCATACAAGACAATCTTGGAACAAACACTGAATTTCTTACATGTGTGTGTGTTAGAGCGGAGATATCGCATGCATTTAAAACAGCATCAGGAGCATGTACCATTATCTCGCATTGGGAACAAATGTCTTTGAAGTGTTATATATGTGTGTGTGTGCGTGTTCACAAACATCTGTGCAGGCAGTACCCTAAAGTAGTATATGTTCTCTGCTGGGTAATTGGATTACTGAATTCCTCAAACGCAGAGGCTCAGACCCCTGAGTGCTATTTTATGCCTCCTCAGCAACCTCGCTGCTCCCTGCTTCATCCTTTTGCTCTCATTTCTACTTTCCCCAAGACATTGACAATAGAGACCCTTTCGATTTGCAAGAAACATCCAGAAGCGCTGACAAGTAGTTGTAGCAGCGCGCTGGAGTCTAATTCTAGTTCTCTGACCCATTTCCTCAGAAAAAAGCTGAGAATCTCCTCCCATCGTCTCCCGCTTCCAACTTTACGCTCGGTCTCGTTGCATCAGCACGGCCTGACCCAGAGTATGCACATAACACGCTTCGTCTGACTGTGGCGTTTGTGTCAAGGTCGCCTCTTGTTTCGTGCAACATCTTCACATTTCTGCTCCCACCTTAATTGATCTCAAAAGAGAAAAGGCGTGAAATGTCCTATATGCGTAAATTTGCCTGAAATTGAGATTTGTGTGTGTGCGCTGGTGTGAGCTTCATACTCAGTCTAGGGGCAAGGTAATACCCAGGGATAAATCCAACTGAAATAGGAGGGGAATGATTTAATAAGGAGAGTGTAATAGAGGGAGGGAGAGAGGGACGGATAGGATGGATGAATGTTTTGATCAGAGCAATAAAGAAAGACCCCTCTATCTGCCTCCTTTCCTTTGCCCTAGGCTCTATATATATGTACGCCTGTGTGCATGTGTGTGTGTGTGTGCCTTACCCGGGCACCTCTGCTGTAACAATGCAACCGGGATGAGAATGAAGGGAGACAGCCAGGGGAATAGTGTAGAAAACAGAGAGACAGCTTCGGTGGACTCCATTCAATCAGCGTGGAGCCGGACCCAGCTCATCTGCTCCCTAACAATGGAGAGGTCACTATGAATTAGAGACACGCAGAGATTTGGGAGATGGAAGTAGGCAGGACACACTCAAACACACGCAGACAATGCAGACACACACATGCGCGCACACAGTCACTCGCTCACTTATTTTCTCCGTCCTTCCATCTAGCTCCCTTATTTCCCCCCCTTCTTTCTCTTTCCATCTCTATCTGCCTGTCTTGGCTCTAAACAGGTCCACCAACAGGCTAAGCATTGTGCAACGCCCCAGAGACTGAGTGTGACATTTAGTGCGCTTGGTTCCATTTCCCCAGTCATTATCGGCTGTCTATTCTACTGTGGTTCGACGACAATAGCCGCTGTCTCACTCCAAACAGGGCTGCCACTGTTGATGCCTATTGAGAATTCGCTGGGGTTCTTTTGCAGGGCCCAAATGGCCCCGGTTTCCTGATGGGATATATCGACTGGGCGTCTGAATCAAAGCGGGGTAGTGGTAGTAGTTGAGGGATGGTGGGAAGTTTGCGGCTGTATAGCATCTTGATTACGTTACCTTTTTGTGCTAATGCTAAGGGCAGCACACACTAGTACTGAAACACACATTGTTGCATCACAAGAAATCCCATTCCTGTTGATCAGGAAATGATTTATCAAATTTATTCCTTGGAAGGTCACATCCTCGCTCTTGTACCCAGACTGCTTTGTGAGACTGAGTGCGGTGTGGTTTTGTCAAATTATGTGCGAGACAAGTCACAGAAAGCCAAAGTAAAATCTGAAATTACTGTTTATTTAGTTTTTCTGTTGTTAATTAGCGAGTCGTATGCTCCATAAGCTTCAAGTGGCGGGGCAAAGCAAGGACTAAATGTATATTTATTTAGACAGCACAGATTAAAGCTGGAACTGATGATAAAGTGACCTTGTAGGAGAGCGTTGAATTTCATGGATATAGAACATGAACATTTGAAAACATTAACTCCTGCTAACAAGCATTGTGATAGATGCCAGTGTGTCTTTGAATAAGAAATACAGTCACAGTAATTGACACTTCATCAAATAGCAAAAAAAAACAAGTTCAATAGAATGTTTGATCATGTTGCTCATGTGCATTAGATGTAATCTGCCATGAAAACACAGATTGAAAACGAAAAATCTGAGTGCATGAACAAACCTCAAGCAAACTCCTACCCTGGCTCATAACAGCCTATCAAATCCCTTGATAATGGAGCCTCTTCACCCTCAGTGGCGTCTCTGCAGCTCTCATGTGGTGTGATAGTCCGTTCCCATCACCGGGGCCTCTGGTTGCCTCCGTCAGCAGCTGCAGGCCTCTCTTGGTGGAGGGTGTAGCAGAGAGGGGGGATTACCCTTGTGAAGCATCACTTAGTCTGGGTCCTCAATAGCTCATATTGATTAAATTAAACATTTTATTGTGATACTTTTTTTTTTTTTAGCTATATCATCTAGTCCCAGAATGGGAACACCAGCAGAAAAAAAAACAATTACAGTGTGAATGTTAAATTACAATTTGCACCGAGTTAAAGGAACTTGTGGAGCAGGGATTACAGAGTAATGTCAGTTACCTTAACCTTAACGTCTCACCATCATGTTTTACAAGTTCATGTCATAGACTGTATAAAAGATGGACGTAGCTACTGTGACGTCACCCGTTGGTTTCTGCACTGAGAAAATGAAGCCAGGGTTTTGCTACTTCCTGGTTGACATCTTGGATTTTTGGAGCCAGTGACGCAAAAATCGTCAGAAGGGGGCGGAGCCATAGGAGCAGCGATTGGTCAGACGGATTGAGAGGCGGGCCCTCTCTGCCCGCCCACATTTACCGCCTTCTGCTCGCTTCGTCTGTATGGTTGCTGCCGACTGTCAATCAAGCCAGCCACGCCCCTTGCCCCGCAAAATGTTGACGATTCTTTAAAAATTCAGTATTGATTTATTTTCAGATTGGCCACCTGATCTCTGGACTTGACCATGAAAACTCATTTTAAAAAAATCCTGAGCTGTAGGAATGCAGTATTTCATGATCTGTGATCACTTCTTTTCCAATTCATTTCTATGGGAGTCAGGGCTTTTTGGAGCCAGGACTAGCGGACGTAGTGATATTGCAGGTTTTTGACACTTCCGGGTTGGCTTCATTTTTCAGGGCCGCTTGCTACGTCCATCTTTTATACAGTCTATGGTCTGCAGCCTCCAGATCACTAAATCCTGCTGCGGTGTGCTCTGAAAGTGAAACTGAAATTCTGACCGACAGTTCAGATGATGCTCAGAATTTCAGCCTGACATTATGAACTCAGCCAGATTTAAACAAACTACTGCTCACTTTTATTGGTCAACACATATTTGTTGTTAACTCTGTGTGCGGGCTGCTGGCTAACATAACAGACCTGGTTAGCGAGGGACAAACTATGAGCTCAGCAGTCAAACATTTCTCCGTCGAACGCTGCTTTGGATTTAGAAAGCGTCATAGACACATGCATATCAGACACGTCTTATGGTGATGAGATAAAATGTGCAGCACAATGTTCTTCTTGATTTCTAAAGTCAACAGAACCGTTAAAGTAGGAGCTCATCTATCCTGTGTTATTTAATCATTTCTGCCCAGGGCTCGTTTAATACCCATCCCGGTAACTAACAGACTTGCATAGAATCCTTTTTTTTTCATTTAAAGTCCCTCTCTTCTGTATTTTTTTTTTTTCTCAGTCAGAGAGCGGAGTTTCTTTGTCAGTCACATCCTTCAGCTAAACTCTTCCAGTAAGGGCCTTGCTGTGAAAACCTTTTGAAGGCCTCACAAGATTTGGGTTGAAGTCTCCGGGTTAGCATATTTAGCCAATTTTCCACTTTCCAGCGAATGCCACCCAAATGATGAAAATCAACCTTTGCCTTCCACGCAGCCTGTGATATTTTATTTGAGTTATTTTCTCATGAGCTATTGCTTTTGACATTTCAGGTCACAGGTTACTACATCATGTTTTCCTCGCCCACACGTGTGCACTCTTTTGACGCTGAAGTGATCATGAAAATGCACAGCAGACCTGGCGCTGAACCAAAGCAAACAGTCAAAGCCGGTGATTGTCGAAATGTAGACTCTGAATCTTCTTATTGGGCCAGTGACTGACAAACCATCTCCTAGACGGCCTCGAACCTGCTGTTGAACACTAAAATATGCGTGTTTGAGTCGCATTTGCTAAAGCGCTGTAATATATCTTGAATCTCCATCAGAAAATGTGCAGCTGGTGAGATTATTTCTTTAGCACTTCTACAAGCCCGTAGGGGATCTTAACACTGATGCAAGGTTATGCAGCAGGGGGTCTCGCCTTCTGCCTTAGCACCAAGTTATATTAGAGCAGAGTGGAGTGTTGAAGCCAAGAAAGTAGACGTAACCCAACCCAAACTCACTCCGTGTTCCATAATTTGTGTTTATTCTTGACAAAAACTGGCATATGTGTGTTTTATGCAGTGGGATGGTAGTTTAATTTAGGTTACCATACTTAGGCAAATGCCCCTAGAGCAGAATGAACTCAGTACAAAGCCTCTATTTATTATACCTGATTTGTATTCTTTTATGTTACTAATTGGGGTCAGGGCACGAGCAGTAAACGAGGACTGCACAGAGAGAACACGGATGGAGGTCAGTTTGTTCTCTATGTCTTGTTTACCATCTCTCGCTGTCTCCAGCCAGCACTGCTAAATGTACACACAGACGGCCGCGAGTAGTGTGTTCATGTGTGTGTGCGCGCACAGGCACAGGCCCGTTAAGCCGTTAAACACATTGTATATATTTATCCTAGGGGATGAATCCGGGGCATCCAACTGATGAGTCTTGGATTTAGCCTGATCAGTCTGGCTTTGGGGCGAGAGGGAGGGAGCGATGGAGGGAAGCTGGGGATGAGTCACTGTTATTCAGCTGGTGGCTAATGGTTAAATGGATATATAAGCATGCAGCCTAACCCTGTTGACACGATGTGGGTTTAATCTGCACAAGTGAACCGATGCACGTGTGAGAACCGGAGAGAGAGAGAGTTAATCAAGTAAAATGCAGCCTCATCAGCATGCATGGGGGAAAAAAACAAACAAACAAAAAAAAAACAATGCACAGGCATGATGAAAACAAGCCACAATTAAACCCTCCCATTGGCACCGATGTAAAATGAACTTTGGTGTCCTCTGCGAGGGGCCCGTCTTCAGAGAAGCAGAGGTTATTAGTTGGTCTTAATAAGCAGAGGCGAGGTGGAGGAAGTCGGCTAACTTGATTTATTCAAATTTCATCTGCCTTTGTTTAACATTAAAGGCCACGGTGGTGTTATAGCACCAGCATGGCCTTAAACAGACTCCCTGAACTCACACGCCCCCTGCGTCTGTGTCATTTCTCATTTTTCAGTTCTTTCTGCATTCCTTGTTTCTTCTTCTTCTTTGCCTCCATTAGGATTCAGACCGTGTACACAGTAAATGTGCGAGTGCTGCAATGATTACTTGATAAATTCTGAGTTAGTCATCGGCACAGCAGAGGAATAAGAATTTGTTTCATTTTGTTGATTTGTCAAGCAAGGACGGATGGATGGATGGATGGATGGATGGATGGATGGATGGATGGATGGATGATTCCAGCTTCTTTCGCATTTTTTTCAATATAGTTGTCGATTGATTATCTTCATGTCTATTCATGGTTGAATTTGGAGCCTTGATATATGTTTTACATCCCTATGTCTGCATTTTGCTCATTATTTCATCAAGTTCTTGCATATTTGATTGTGTTAAAACCAAATTCACAGCAACATTTAAGAAGTTAAAGTACCTGCTGCTCTGGCACTTCCTCCGCTGGCTTTGTTTGCTTTGATCATGTTCAGTTTGCACATGTAGTCTTGTGCGAGCAGTTTCACAGCACCTTTGACTGCTCGGGCTTATTTTGACTTAACCTCATTAACCGTTACTGCGAGGACCTCCCTTCTTTGGTTTGGCACGAGCAAGGCAGACATTACTAACAGTTCCTCGTCGCAGAAAAATTAAAGGGATGCTTTGGTTTCTGTGAGGTGTGGCTGCATGAGGTACTTGTCAATAGTCCGTCTGGAGAAGCAAACAGGGAAGCTAAGCGCTGAGCTGGCGTGGCCGCGTTCAGCAGCTTAATGTGTTTTCGCTACCTACAGAGAATTTCACCTCCTTCTTTAAGTGTACATTTGGAATATTCTCACCACTTACCATGCTGTCAGATGGAAAGGAAAAGGTCTATGGTTAAGAGATTGAGGTGCCAAAGGAAAGAGGTGTCTGCGGTGAAACAATGAAAATATTCTAAATGTAGTGTAAACTAATATTGAACTTTTTAATTAAGGTGGACCTCTTTTCAGGTAACTGAAGCCTGTTTTGTTACCAGTTCCATTTACAGCAGTTCACTTCTTACCCTTTCTACGAGCAGTCCTCCCTGCTTCTTCAAACTGTGAGGGCGTTGACCACGATCCAGTGTAGGTAGTAGGATGGCTATGGACAAGTACCTCATACAACCCTTCATGAAAAGCCAACTATCCCTCCCACACGTGTTCTCAGTTAGCCTCATTCATCGGACCTCTGCTCTTGTTGAAGTTAGGCAGAACTGCTCTCTGATGGAAATTGTATGAGGTCGGTGATTTCAACGGATCAATCAGAACGAGGACCTTAGGCTTAGTTATAGCATCGTAGCAAATGTCAAGAGGAACATGTAAATCTAACTTATTTTTCATGCTCAGAACAAGAGGTCCAGTTCAGAAGTCAAATATCTTAATTTATAAAATGGAACAAAAAGACAATTAACTGCAGTTACACACGTATTAATTGTAAAATAACAAAAGGACTCAAATGCAACACATGGGAGCATTAAAACACGGCCTAATCCATGTCAGATTGTTAAAAAAGACTCATTTTGTCCTCCACATGTGTTATTCTCTCTCCTGGCACTGATCACGCTTTGCCTGTCCGCCTCACCTCTCCTCTGTTTTCCCTCACGCCCCCTTGAGCTGTCCGATACTGTTTGTTTGTGTTTGCCTCTCCAGGAAGTTCGAACAAAATGCTGGCATGCTTCTCTTTCCTCCCCCACCTCCACTTCGCTTGTCCCAGCTGTTTCCTCTGTCCTCCCTCTCTCTGCCTCAGCAGGGCTCCTCCACCCGCCTCCATCCCCATCCATCAGTCCTAATCCCTAACCTGCGTTCCTCAGCAGGAGACAAGGTCGGTACGGAGCTCCAACAACTCTCCACCCTGCCAGAACATCCATCCCACAATGCCCCTCATTTCCCTCCCAGCATGCTCTGCTCTCTCCCACCCTGGCACCCTGGCGCTGCTGTCTGCTGGGTTGTGATTGGGCAGCAGCTGCTGCAGCACACCGGTACGTAACAGGGGAAAAAACAGCCATTTCCCTTTCACAAACAACCTGGAGTTTAACTACCAACCCACCGGCAGCCGAGCCAGGCTTAAAACGAGTGTGCTTTTGAAGTTTTTATAGCTGCCGAGTCACTTTGGGTTATATGACCAGCTGCTAAGCGCATGCAAAACTGTTTACATCTGTGACTGTGTGTGTGTGTGCGTGAGTGTGAGATGTGTGTGAATTCCAGGATGTTGGCGAAGCACTGCCACCAACCTCAGAGACAGGAAACCTAAACCCTTCCCGCTTGGTACTTTGTCATTGCCGAGTCAGACAGCACAAGGCCAGTCTGTGTGTGTGTGTGTGTGTGTGTGTCAGGATGAAGTAGTGTGTGAGTGGTAAGTACTGTGAGAAATTGCTAATCATCTTCCTAAATGCACATCAGGAGGGCATTACAGAAACTTTGGCTTGTTGACAAAGCGTTTGCTTGTAATCATATTCTTCTTGCTGCTATTCAGATGATAATCATACCTGGTTGCATTAATAAACAAATTCAGTCCATTATTAGCAGACTCCGCAGGTACCGTGAAGCGAGAAAAGCCTGGATGACTGCACAGAATGAGAATAAGAGGCTGGCATTAATGTATTCAGGGAAGTAATTATGTAAACAGAGCTATTGCCTGGACATGAGCAGAAGAGATTACAGAGAACAGGCCTGAGGATGATTCACGCCACAGACTGATCTGTCTGCTACCTTAGCTGACCTGGTGGGAATAAACACACTTATTCACACACAAACGTGTGCACAGGTGCTCACAGTAAAGTGCAGGAACATACACTAAACCATGAATACATTGTACGCTAACACATCCACAGACTGCACTCTAACGCACCAAATACACAGCATGGTGTAGGTATGCACACACGCCATGTCCATGTATATTCATAACACGCACATACAAGGGCAAACAGGAATCTCTCAGGCATGCAGGAATGTACAAATAACACAAGGCTGGATTACTAAATGGGCAAAACAGGTAACCGCCCCAGGGCCCGGGATCACTGCAGTACAATATCAAATAAGATGGGTCCTGAATTATTAGCTGATCTCTTTTAGAGGGACCTTGCATTAAAATTAGGTTTAAGATTTTTCATTGCTTTTCAGTTGAAGGTGGTTATGTCAAAGCTTTGACATTTTTGACTGATAAAGCCGTTAGATTTGGTCAAAAAGGCTCTGCTCTTTGAGAGAGGGTCAACTGGTAGCCAAGCAGTTGATGAATGGTTTAATTGATGAAACAGCTCATCAACCAGCTAATGTAAGCTTGACTCCAGTGCTCCGATCTGGACCTGCCCAACACTTCATTACTACAGTCAGCTTTGTCTAGTGTGTGATTTAGAGGGAATTGAAAAGGGCTACTATTTTTATTTTTTTCTTACTGACCTTTACTTAGGAAACGTCATCATCTTTTGTTTAAAAACAAAAAGGATGTGACTGAAATGGTGGATGTGAATAATTCACAATGACTAAAATGGCTGTTTGAAAAAGAAACGCCAAAATTAGCATCTTATTCGAGACATCCATGGGAGCTCAGGAAGAGGACCTTATATCATTAATAAGTATAGGATGATGACTTATTCATGCATCTGTTTTCCTCGTATTTTTTTTTTCTATTTCTAGAATGAATATTTGAATGTGACCCCAACCTGCTGGAAGTTGTTTACTTGAGGGAAGAAACTGGTATATCAATGTTTGATTTAAAGGTACTTGAAAGTCCTATAAGGGATGGGTCAGTAACTTTGATGGTATTCCCTTGTAGATGCACACGCGCTCCGTACATCACGGACATGTAGTTGTTGTTACGATGCTAACTTCCAAGTCCTCCTGGAGTCCACTCTGTTTTGTTTGGACATCCAGTGGATATTTGGGCCGTGCACATACAATCTTGCAGACTTGATGATGCAGTTCACATTATGGGGACTTTCCGCATCCACATGCCACATCAAAAGTTGTGTTTACGCTGCATCTTGTATGCATGTGTACAATACATAGATAGGACCAACTGTGCATGTATGTAATGGAGGCTTCCAAGTGGATTCAACAACTAGTCTGCATGTGTGGGTGTCTGCATATACAGTATAATCAAGACTACAGTCAGACTTACTTCCACAGCGCTGTGCCAGCATTGGATAATGGTCTGACTGCACCCAGTATCATTTTTGCTATAAATGCTTTGGCTTGTTTGTTTCTTTAAACAAATCAGAGTCATCCTGGGTGGTGCTAAGCCCAGGATGTAGCAACAATGCCCCTGCAAAAACTAGTTTTATTGGAACATCTGCATGTAAGGAGGAAGCATTGTCATCAAAAATGGCTAATACATTGAAAGAACCAGTCTTCATGAGCCAAACCTTTATAAAAACTTGACATTTTTAGCTTGCGGGTGGCTCTCCAGAGACAGTCATTGTTTCACATGGCATCAAGGATTTTGGAGAGATCGCAGAAGGGAAGGAGACAAACAGTCTGACATAGTGTTATAGTCCTGGCACTCATTCACATGCCTCTATTAAGTGGACACTGCTCCTCTGGTCAGTTAGCTGAGGCTAAGCTAAGATTGGCTAGCTGTTAGAACTGCTCGACTGAAGCTGTTTTTGCTTTTTCCTTTCAGCCCGGTATAATGAGGCGATGTAAGTGCCAGTAGAAGTTCCACCAAGGGTTACAAATCTGACTGTGGTTCTGTGATCTGTGGATGACTATTAGATGTATTATGCAGGTATTAAAGTGGATGACAGATGTCAAAAAGGTGTTGGTTTAGGCAATAATCGAGCCGAGGTGTGAGGGCTGTGGGAGCGGTTGCTTCGTAATGCACGCTTGTATTTGATGTGTTCATGCTTCAGGGAAATACAGTAGAGCCATTGATGCACATGTTATGTCTGTAAATTCGTTTAAAACAACCTGATCTCATCCTAACTTGTGGCCATCTTTCTGTTGATATTTTTTTTTTACACTCAGGCACAGGAGGATGACTTTTCCATTCTTAATCATTCCAAAGATCTGCTTGGCTCAGGTGTTTTTTTTTTCTAATGAGAGAAGCAAATGTCATTGAGCACAACACAAGAAGAATCAAGTGAAAAACCAGAAGAGGTGGTCGGCGAGTCAGAGGTCCCGCACCAGCTGACTGTGAAGCTGTTCTCCATAGTCTACTGTGTGGATCGTATTAAATGGGAACTTGGAAGAGTCGGAGTACGCAAACCACAAATGGTGATAGGTACTTTGTCGGGGTGTTGGGTGTTAATTGACAGCCCCACGGCAATTTTTTTTGCCCCAGGCCTCCCGACAGGTTAATCCAGCACTCAGTACTCCCCAACACGCGCTGGAGTGTGTGCAAGCTCAATCATTTAACCAAACTAACACACAAGCCACCCACTCCCTGAGGCTAATAATTCTTGATAGTTTTAATGCACAATCCAATGTTGTTCTTTCCATGACTCCCTCTTCTGTCTCTCTCACATTCTGTTGTTTCTTGGAAAACACTCTGTTGTCTTTGGATGAAAATATGTGATGTAGACAGATGGGGACTGGGATGGCAGAAGATGACATTTTAAAAAATGCTCCCTTTTTTCTCGACTTAATGGAAAGTTGCTTTCGGAGCCAGAGACTTGTCTTATTTTGTTATTTCTTTACTTTTAGTTTAGTTTTTTAACTGCTTTCCATTTGCAAGCACAACAAAAACAGGATATCCCAATCCAGTGTTATGGCTATGCATGTGAACGCATGTGCCTCTGGGTTTGTGTTTTTTTTTTTGTTTTGTTTTTTTTCCTCTTTCTCTGTGATGTAATGGCAGTCAGCGGTGACGGCTGTTTGTTTGGCCTACTTTCTCTCTATCTGCTCTCATCATCTGGCGGAGGGGAGGAAAATCCCATGGTTCCCTGTGTGTGTGTGTGTGATGGGTGGAGAAGTGGGGTGTCGCACCTGAGCCTGATGATAAGTTGCAGTAACCCCCCCTGGGCACAAAAGCATGCACGCACACACACACACACACACACACACACACACACACACACACACCCAGCCAATCCCCAGGTTAATGACACGGACATGAAGGATATTTGCTCCCCCCCCCTCTTCATTCCCTCAGAGATCATTAGGCGGTGTTGTGCGACCTGATTCATCTTCCCCTCACCAACACGTGTCCACTGGCCCACGGTTCCACCAGATGTATGCCCCGCAGCTACAGCCACGCTGCCATCTCTCACTGTGTCCGTGTGTCTGTGTTTTCTGGCACAAAACCCACCTTTCCCTGGCTGTTCAGAGGATAAGGAAACAGGGTCACCGTTCCAGCGGTGTGCAGAGGATTACAGCCTCCGTCCGTCCCTACCTCCATCTCTCCATCCATCCATCCAGCCAACCTCTCACCCCACTCTGCGATCCATCTCTGCCTCCTCTGGTTTGCTCGCGGCTTCTCTCATTACTTTCAGGAGTTCCGAGAAAAAGAGGATCATGTCAGGAATGGTCCCCCTTTATCTCCTGCACTTTTTTTTTTCTCTCTTTCTCTTGAGGATTGAGGAAGAGACGTAGAGATAGAGCGCGACACAGACAGGGGGGAGAGAGACAGAGATGATGGGGCTTGGTGGGGTGTAAATGGGGTGAGATGACAGACTGGAATGAGGAATTGGGGGGGTGGATTATGGAGGCAAGAGACTTAGCAGAAGAAGAGGGGATGAGGATGGGGTGGCTGTTGTCATGGAGACAAGTCGCCGTGGAAACAGCCCTTTTTTTCCAGACAGACAGGCGGGTAGACAGGCAGACACACGGGGGCTGACTGCTGAGTGTGTGAATATGAAAGGGGTATGTGGGTATGAGACAGCAGCGGCCACGCCCACACACACACACACACACACACGCACACACACGCACACACACACACACACACATACAGAGTTATCTCCTCTCTCTTGTACCTAAAAAAAATGGTGCAGGTAGGAATTACATGATGGCGAGCCCCAAATTTAAATATATTTTGAAAAGAAATAACAGAAGAGATGAAAAAGGAAAGGCTTGACTTGAAGGAAAAAAAAAACACATTCACTGGCGAACATAAAGGACAAAATGAGAAAGGATCACAAATGCTAGACTACTGTTTTTGCTGCAGCCACTAAAGCGTGGTGTACTAAAGCAAAGTGGTGCTTTGAGCTAAATGCTAACATCAGCACACCAACATGCTCACAGTGACGATGCTGTCATAATGTTTACTGTACCGTGTCCACTTTCCTAACCCCTATTTGGACAAGGATTTATTTCTCCAGGGGAAGATGGTGAAATTTTAATATTGCGTGTCCTGGTCCATGATTTTAATGAAAAGTCTGGAGTGCATATGTGAGCAATTTTTCACCTCTTCTCTCGCTGTAATTACAGCTGAAATTAGTGTTTTTCAGCGAGCTCACTGCTCCTCCATCTGGACCCACGTCCTTGTATCTTAAAGGAAATGTCTGAGTTTGTTCCATGAGCAGATCTTCTTTCTTTCTTCTGGATTTTATCATCTGAGACAAAAACAAAAATATCAGGAGTCTTGCGCAAGTTGTGAAGCATTATTTTTCTATGATTTCCAAACAGTTTTATAGGTTTATGCACATTTTGTGGATCGTCTGTGTCTTTCACAGGGCATGCATACAGACCTGAAACATTTAGTTTTTAAAATTCCAGCTAGAACTCTGAGTTTAAATACCAAAGGCCACAGGGAATATCTCCTAATATAAAGATAAGCCTATCTAATGGGGAACCTCACTGTTTAAGCGTCCTAACATTTGCCCCCAAAACTAAGGTTCATAGGATTGTCATAGGTTTTGCAGGTAAAAATAAAAGACGTGAACATTTTGACCTGATGATGGCACTAAAAAGTGCAAGGATCACCAAATTGTTGCAAATTATCCCATGGAGTACATGCACATCTGTAGTAGTTGGTTGGACATTTTCCAGTAGCTGTAGGGTTATTTCACTCAAAAGCATAACTGTTAACATGGTAGTACAATAAGCAACCTTAGGGTTTGTTTAATATATAACTCAACGTCCCGTTCCAGAATTTGTTGTAGTGGTTTGTTTATTGGTATTCCAGTAAATGGTGGGCTTAAGGAAACAGAGAGTGGGTCTGAGTGGGTCAGGAACTTTGAGTAATCCGTATCAGTATAAACATATGCCTCAGTTTTTATAGTGTCTATTGTGGCTTAGGTGGTAGAACAGGTTGTCCTCTAATCGCAAGGTTGGCGACTCCATTCCCAGTCAGTCAAAGTGTCCTTGGGCACTGAACCCGAAGTTGCTCCCAATGGCAGGCCTTGCATGGCATTGATGTGTGTGTGAAGGGTGAATGAGAAACACTTTGTAAAGCACTTTGAGTACCACTAAGGTAGGAAAACGTGCTATATAAGTGAAGACCATTTACCATTATTGTAAAACAATATCATGATGTAGGTTACATATTTGCCATGGTGATAGCGGCGTGCATAGATGCAGCGGCCACTTCAGGAGACAATGAAAGTGAACATTGTGAGTGTCTTGTCTATCCCAGATGTTCGTTCCGCAAAATTTGCTGCTGGGAGACTTTGCTGGGCGTCAGGACAGTGAACAGCGCTGGAATTGTGGCGATCGATTGTCATTTGGACTTACTACACCAACATGGAGTCCAATCGGAGACGACGCCGGCAGTTACCCGAGAGAGAAGGAAGCGCAAACATTACAAATGTAAACAAAGGAGGAGGAAGAGAGCCCGGATCCAAGCTAAAGGCTAACCCCTCCAGACCAGCAGGACTCCTACTCTCCAATGTCCGCCTCCTTGACAACAAGCTGGACAAGCTATGTGTGCTGGGAGAAGCCCGCAGAGAGTAGAGGGACTGCTGTGTGTCTGCTTTAACAGACAACATCCCAGACGGACATACAGCTGGAGGGGACAACATTATTCCGGGTGGACAGACAGACAGCAGCTCTGGGCAGCATCTGCGGCTTCACCATCATCACACCATCGTGTGTGTCTTTGTGTCCCTAAAGACCTACCAGGACCTGAAGAGGTTCGCCATGTTCAACGAATGGCAGCGCGCATGGACGCAGCGCCCCCTTCAGGAGGCAGCGACAGTGAACGTTTAGTGACTTATCCCAGACGTGCATTCTGCAAAGCTTACTGGTTGAATGATCCTGAAGAAACGCTCTCTCATCTTGCCTGTACTACTGTGTATGTACAGCAAAATCCATCCATCCATTATCTATACACCGCTTTATCCTCACGAGGGTCGCGGGGGGACTGGAGTCTATCCCAGCTGACTTAAGGTGAAGGCAGGGGACACCCTGGACAGGTCGCCAGTCTATCGCAGGGCTACACTTAGAGACAGACAACCAAGCACACTCACATTCACACCTACGGACAATTTAGAATCACCAATTAACCTCAACATGTTTCTG
>NW_007579280.1:0-6762 GCF_000690725.1 Stegastes partitus
ACCTCAGGCCCTAACCCTAACCCCACGAATGTGAAAACGACACATCTGCACAGAAATCATTTAGAAGTACCCACAAACTCCTGCACTGTGGCCACTGCAGTCTGTGTTCAAAGGACTTTGTACAGTTTTTTTCTCAGTATTCACATAAACCTGCATAAGCTAAAGCAGACACTTAATTTCTACTGAATGTGCTGAAGCGTCGAGCTCGAGGATCAGAACGTATACATGAAACGCTGTCTGGACTGTAATGAACGTGTTTTTTAGATAAAAAGTAAGATTTAACAGAAACATTAATTTTACTCTTAACTTTGTTGTTGAATCTGTACTTTGAAAGAGAATCTTTTTTAATGGATGTTAGTGCAGCAAAATGTAAAGCGTTCAACAATAATCAAACATTTCACTTCTCTGTAATTTAGAAAAGTTCTTTTTTTTTTTTTTAGTTCTCTTTTCAGTAGCGTTACATCCTGGTCACAATACGGCAGGTGATGTTTGCACAAGCATGATCTCAGGATGGAGTTCAAAGAAGCAATGCTGTCAAGCCTCCATCACTTCCGATCAGCCAGCCTCTGCAGCAGGGCGATGACCGTGTCCTGTTTGGAGGAGAGCAGCTCCAGAGCCGTGGCGATCCTTCCCAGGGACTCCGACATTCGCACCTCCCTCCTCTCGCGCCTCTTCTCCCTGGCTTCAACCCTGCGGCGAGCCACTCGATCCAGGTAGGCCTGCTCCTCCTGCTGCTTCAGGATCTCCTGGAACAACGTAACGCTGCTCTGCTCCTTGTTCCCTTTCTGGCTCTGCCCTTCAGTTCCTGCCGTGGTCGCTGCAGACAACGAGGTGGCGACAGAGGAAGTGAGGCAGGAGGGCGTAGGGGGGAACGAAGAGGAGAGGCTGAGGAGATTCTGATTGTGGGGAAGCGGCGCTGTACTAAGGCGGAAAGGGATGACGCCAGGGGAGAAGGATGGAGTTTTACAGTTTGTGTAGCCGGCTGTGCTGAGGTCTGTGTTGCTGGTTGAGCCAAGAGAAGGGGATGTAGAGGCTGCTTCTGTGAAACAAGGTGAGGAGATGAAAGACGGAGCTGGCACAATGGTGGCTGGATGGATACTGGTGCTAACAATGTCACCATTTAGGACAATCAGGGGTTTGAGATCGGGACCATTTGTTGGACTAACGGTTGCTGCATTCACCGAGGTACTGGCTGTGGTGCTGCTGATTTGACTGGTGGCAGGCCCCAGGCCGACGGCCTCCACACCACCGGGCGTAGCAAAGTCCCCGTTGGGGCGGATGATGGTGGCCGGCTGCGGGAGCTGTGCTGGTTTTGCGGCGATCTTTGTCAAAGGACTCGGCAGCGTAGAAACTGCGTGGCCGCCTTTGTTTCTTTTGTTGTTGATGATCTGAGTGCCGATAGTGTCGCAGAGCGTGGCGTCCATTAGCTGGAGAGAGAAAAGACATAAAGGACGGACATGAGTGAACAGACTTCTGAGTCGGCATTCCGTTCCATTAATCTGACACCAACTCAGCGGTTCATGTGTGAATGGGCATCCTGGTAAGTGTTTCGGAAAGCTGCAATGGCAATCTTAGCAGGTCCAAGCTAGCAGCATTTATCACTTTTAACACGGCGCAAGTCTTTGATGCGTGGACCCACACTAGTAGGCACGAACAAATGAGGTACTTTGAGTTATGTGAAGGGATTTGGGGAAGGATTTTTCCATATTTCAGCACCGATATTGGTCCAAAAAGCACAAAAGACACAGTCTGCATGCTTGTAGTTGCTCTAGGCAGACCTCTTCAGATTCACCAAACACCTTTCATTTATGTTGGGCTTTGCCTCATGTACTTTGCTCGACAATCCCAGATCTACTAAAACTGAAACGTCTTTAAAAATACAGGGAAGACCGAGTCAGGAACAGATTACATTAATGAGACTCACCAACAATATTTGTAATCAAGGTTTTGACAAAGTGTTAACAGTGACTTACGTTTAGCTCGTTGCTTCCAGGTGTAGAAGGATTTCCTCGGAGTTCATTAAATACGTGCAGCATCAAACAGCTGCAGGATCCAGATGAGCGCCTCAAAAGCAAGAGTTGACCATTTACATTTACCAGTGGGCGTCTGATTAGCAAAACTAGGCTTCTCATTTCTAGCCAATGTCTAATGTAGCCTGTAACTCTGTAAAACAAGAAGCTATTCACATCCCCTCACCTTTGGAAATACTGCTGGGATACTTTAGCCAGACATGCTAATGTAGCTAGTGAGCAGAGCAACAACATTGCTGTTGTGGTTTAGTTTTGTTAACACGCCACCTTCCAAACGCTCTTATAGAGATCTATTGTTCTTACTGGATCACTTTCTACTGTACACACCGTCTGAAGCCACGGCAGCAGAGCGCAGCCAAGCCTCGCTATAGCTGCTCAACTATGATTAGAAAGCTGTTGTTAACAGCTTTGTGGTTAGTTGCATTTGTCTTTGAGGTAAAATATACCACAGACATGGAAATGCTATGCTAATTTATACAGCCTGTCAGTCTGTACTCACAGCCTGTGGTGCAGACACACAGTATGCAAAACCATCCTGGAGACGAGGAGTTAGCAAAGAAGAGGAAGTCAGAAGTGGGAGCAGAATGAGCAGAGAGCAGGTGTGCCCCAGTGGCAGCTTTATTCCAAATGTTATAATGAAACTCGCAAGGATTGTTAAAGGCTGCTGGTTTCTAGGTCAGAACTCCAACCTGATCCAGTTCTGATGTTTTTGTCGAAAGATATTTTCACATTTGGTCCAAATCCTCCATGTGGCGTTTAAGAAGAAGAACTAATTCTGTCCTCAGGTTTCTCCTCAAACACTTACATCAAAGAACTCCCAGGACGTCTTAGCATGTCCCGTCTCCCGGCTGCGGTCTTTAACCCTCTTGTACGTGACAATAAGGTTGTTCCACTTGCGGCGGATCTTCTCGACAGGAAGCACGTGGCCCTTGGAGGCCATCTCCTCCTGGACGCTCTGGAAGAGCTGAGAACGTTCCCGAGTCTCGTACAGGCCCCAGCGGCGGCCGACCGCCTCGATCAGACACAGCACGGCTTTGGAGGAGAAATCCGAGCCGGAGGAAAGCGTCTTCTCTGAGGGAGCAGGTGGCATCACCGAAGCTGCAACAGGCAGAGGCGTGAAGACTTAGCGAGGTCACTTCATGTGTAGGTGGGTTCAAAGGAGAGAAATCCAAAACTGTACATGTACACTGATATAAAAGAAATGCAGCGCCCTGAAGACACAAGACTCCCAAAGTTACAGCAGAAAGGTTTTTGTGGTCATGTTTGTCTTTGTGCTCTTAATTTGAAAAACCAGTGTCACACTCCTTTTCCTGATGTCCTTTTATTCAACGCTAAATAATGTTTTACTGTGAAATAAATACATCCTTAGGAAAAAAAAAACTTATTACATCTAGTTATGTATGTATTACCTCATTTATTAATTTCAGGATTTATTTTTTTAACTAGATTTATATTTTTTTTGTAGGACTTTTAAATAATTTATGTATTTATTTCATGCTGCGTTTAACAGCATTCCATAATTCCTCCCATTATAATGTAGCAACATTTAAAATGTAAATTAAAGTTGTTGGTTTGATTTGTTGCTATCAATCAAATCTGATCAAACCACACCAACGATGAAGCAGAACATTTTTGGCTAAATTATAATAAATAATAATTATCGTTGAATCTGGAGCCCAGAACAACAATTTATCAGGAAAAAGTTCAAAAAAAAAGTTCAAGTTCAAGTTCAAAATCTTTAATATCCCCGTGGGGAAACTTTTGTGCAGCCAGCAATGAGACGGTCACTGTCACGAAATGCTTTAACAAAGTAAAAAAAGAAAGAAGAATCTCTTGCTCCTCAGCTTTCTGACAATCCTCCATCACCTGTGATACTGAACACAAACTGAAACACAAATTAAAGCCTAAAATCCAGATATTTTAGAAAAGTCATTTTTTTCTACAGCTCTGATTTTAGAAATCTGCAAAAACAGACCGTTTCTATTAAAAACGAAAAATTCTGCAGTCCTCGGCACAACCAAGAAGTCAGGAGTGAGCTAACAAACAGTCCTGTGGCTAAACTGGGCTGAACTGGGCTGAACTGGGCTAAACTGGGCTAAACTGGGCTGAACTGGGCTAAACTGGGCTAAACTGGGCTGAACTGGGCTGAACTGCAGGAGGTGAACAAATACAAAGCACAGTTAGTTAAATATCTATAGTATGTACAGTTTGAATTTCTTCAATATATTGCAGAAACTTTAATAAAACATGGCATTATAACACTGTCACGCTGCAGGGTTTGGTCTGAGCAGCCGTGGTCGTGCAGTTTATCAGTTGGAAAGTGATATGATTATAATTATAATATGACTACTGTCATGTTGTCTACACGGAGGACGTCAGGCTCATGGGCACCTGTCCATCTGCTGTCTACATGTGTGTGTTTTATTGGATTCTGATGGAAGCTGCTGCACAAGTTGACAGAATTATGAGCAGCATGTCCTGTGATGTGTTCTCACCTGGAGCTATCTTCAGGTAGGTTTTTCCATCCCCTGATGTGGTGAAGAAACGATCTGTACTCACAGGATCTGATGACAGAGCAGAGAACAGACCCATGGTGTGATGAGACAGCAGCACATTTCTATTGGCAGTTTATAAGATGCTAAACAGCGACAGTGAAGCCTTCAGGTGTTGTGCACAGTGAAGGAAGCGGGACGATGCTCACACAGTATGACAGGAGTAGCTGTGGTGGCAGCTTGCAGCTCTGTGTCAGCCAGCTCCTCTGCAGTCCCTTCCCCTCCTCCTCCTCCTCCTCTGCATGCGGTATCTCCGCAGGGCGCAGGCGGCTCCTGGCTGCCCAGAACCAGCGCAGATGGGTTTTCATCCACCGCTTCAGTCTTCACGTGCATCGCCGCCACGTCGCTGCCGCCTCCTCCTCCTCCTCCTCCGTGCACATTTCCCTCCATGGCTGACAACAAAAAGCAAAAACACAGGAACCAAACGGAGGAGAGAGCTGGGTTTTTGTTTGTTTGTTTGTTTTTTTGTCTGCGCAGGCGTTGGATTGAGAAAGTTTGGCGACCGCACTTCCCGATCCGTGATGCGGACTTCAGCCTCACGTCACGCTGCCAGTCAGTGTGTGCGCGTGATGGACAAACGCCTCATCCTGCTGCTTTCTTTTTTTCCCCTTCGCGAGAGGGCAGAGAAATGGCTGCGTTGTCCACCTCAGATCGGATGCGCAGAGCGGCTGCGCAGCTCTCAGCACAGATTTGCTGCTGACAAGCGTGACGGTGACGTCAGCTCACGGGGCTCGTGTGAAGGCAGCAGTGAGAGGATGATGGTCCGGATTCATGGATTCATCATGTCAGTGTTGCCACAAAACTCATCTCATTGTGTTCTTTCTTCTACCTGGACCAGTTCTAGACCAGCTGGGCCACATTCAAAACCACAACAATGACATCTAAGAAACTTTTATCTACTTTATATTAAAACTTAAATTCTAACCGCGGAAGGGACAAGGAGAGAAAAAAACAAAAAGAAAACAGAGAACAGACAAAGAAAAAACAAACAGAGGTATCTTTTGCAAGATCTCACAAAACTTTGTCGAGATCTCGCAGAACTTTAGGTTTATATACTTCTGGGTCTTTTTGGCAGTTTGGGACAAAGAACAGTGGAAGTACGGAAACCCGGAAGGGACAAAAGGAGAGGGAGAAAAATAGAGGTATCTTTTGCAAGGTCTGGCAAAACTTTCCAGGGATTGATGTGACTTTTGCGAGATCTCGTCGTACGAGAGTTTTATTTCGCAATCGGCCTAAACTATAAAGACATTCAAGCAGCGCTTAGCAACGGGCCCAGTTTTCACACCTGAAGAGGCCACTCTGACCTGGCCGACCCGATGGACTCCAGTCCTCTGGAACGCTTCATAGGTACTGATGTGACTTCTGCCAGATCTTCCAAAAGATAGCGCTATTTTTTTTTCCTCTCCCTGTTTTTTGCTTTCTCCATGTCCCTACCAGGGCTCCGCAAAAATTTAACTAATGCTTATTTTTTAGTAAAAATGCATCAACTGAAACAATGAGGTCATCAGAACCAGTGTTGAAATGTTTAACAGGGACCCCAGCAAAGGCTCCACACAACCACGGAGACGTGACGCTTTGTGTAATTACAACAATAAAATGTAGAGTATCGTACATATCATACATTTAAGCCACAACCAGTGACCCTGGTACTCATACATCTCATTTAACAAGGAACGCTAAGCGTCCATCCTCAGCAGCTGGCATGCTGTTAATGACTCACCACTGGTCCTATAAAGGTCATGGGGGTCCTGGCGGAGGTGCCGACGTCGTCCAGTACGTTGATGATCCAACTGCACGTCAACCACGAGTCCGTACGTCGTATGACGACACGGAGAGCAAAGCTGAGCTGCAGTTTGGGTGCGTTGCTGTAATTCCTCGTATTGAGCTCAGAGCCATGTTAGTGCTGGTTTCGGCGCCAGCACATGTTATCGTCATAAAGTTATCAGTTTATTACTCAGCTCAGGGGCCAGTGACACCTGGACTGGGGCACCGGCCCCCGTGGGCCCCTGTGTAGAACCGCCACTGCCTGAAAGTGTGTCTGTGGTCCTGATTTAACTGCACCCCAGGTTTTCATTTGGCTTAGAGCTGAAGTGAATCAATACCATTAGACATGTGCACAGACAATTTTTTATTTTAAAAACAAACATGGACGTTAGTAACTGTTCAGGCACAGGAAGGTT
>NW_007579280.1:7315-16904 GCF_000690725.1 Stegastes partitus
ATTCTGAAATCCTCTTCACATACTGAGCAACATTAGAAAACCCAAAACAAGCAATCAGACAATCCCTGCAGCTACTTTTACATCTAATGTTGATCTTCATGTTTACTGCACAGACATGAAGACAAACTGTGCTGAAGCTCTGGGTGCAGACCTGCTGCTGGCGTGCTCGACGGGAAGGCAGCCGACCACGCTGGAACGTTTTGCAGAGGATTTGAATTTGAGTGCAGTAACGCAACACCGATCATTTGTTTCTGCAAATGTTCCAGTGGTTCTGGGTTTGGGATGCTGTAGAGGGTTGACGGCGCCACCAAGCTGCCACATTTCGTGTGGTTCAGCCTGCACATGTACAAAGGCTGTTCCCCTGGTTAAAGTGTAATAAAAGACATAATAAAGGAGCAGTGCCACCCATCACAGGAGCCCAACGTCTCCTACAGCAGAGTGACGGTGCAGAGCAAGCTTCCACACAAAGCTGTACCTTTAGCGTGAAAAACACACCAATTAAAAGCAGCTAGTCTCTAATGGACTGTGCTTTGGGCACTTTATTCCTGAGCTGCCGTTGTACCGTTGCAGTGATTTTTCTACAATAACGTTTCAGTTGGTGGTAAAATAATGATCCACATGAAGGTTGTCAGCAGAACCTTGAACTGTAATTAATCATATTGTAGGGCACTAACACTAATCATTAAAATAGGGACATTTAAAAGTGCAAAATCTCAACAGTAGTGCTGAAAAATACTCCGTTTACATTCTAAATAATACGGTAGTGTCCTAATTCAGCAATTTCCCTGAGGTACCCTACCAAAGGGATCAATAAAGTTCTATATAATCTTTATAATCTAATCCAATCTGATATTTGAGCCTGTTAGCTGCAGGTTGTTAATGCAAGTCTTGTTTCTCTACTGGAAAAACACTGGACCCAACAGCTGTTGTTCTAAAAGTTGTGTACCAGTAACAAAGACCTGACTGTAGTGCTCATGCTGTGGCTGATGGGTGCAGATTTTACTGACATTTCATGTTAAGAGGAAAACGACGTCCATGAACACTGAGTTTACTGTAAATCCCTTTAACAGCAGGTCTCCTCTAAACGGATTAAACTGCACAGTGCTAAAGTCTGCTCGTTAGGTTGGACACGTTTTGTCTCATAGTTTTAGTCTGACATAACACAAATAAGCCGCCTCCATTTTTAAGAAGGAACTCTTCTCATAGCTTAATGGTAGCAGCTGGACCTGCTTGAGTTCCTTGAAGACGTTCCACCTCCATCCAAGAGGCTTCATCAGCTCTGACTGACTGGTTGGGAGTTCCACATCCTGATATCTTTAAGGAGACATGTGCATTATTGTACCGCAGTCCACCTGCATCTCAAGGACAAAGGACACTCATCTGAAGACAACAACGTCCAGATGTTGGCCTGCAGGGAGGACAGATGGTTTGAGAGAGGAGTGAAAGAAGCCATCTATGTCCAACTGGAGAGACCATCCCTCAGCAGTGGTGGAGGTCTGAGGCATCACCTCTCACCTGTTCAGTCCTCAGATCTCTCCCCAGGAAGATGAACCCACATCCACACCAAGTCACAGAGACCCTAACGAACCCCACTGTGTCAGGAGGAGCACTAATGACTCACATAACGAGGGGGAGGAGCAACAAACCCCCAACTGAAACCTAAACTCAGGTGTTAACGTCTCCTTCAGGATATCAGTATGTGGAACTCCCAACCAGTCAGTCAGAGCTGATGAAGCCTCCTGGATGAAGGTGGAACATCTTCAAGGAACTCAAGCAGATCCAGTTGTTACGATTAAACTACGGAACAACCATGAGCTGGAGGACTGAGGATCTGCAGACATAAGAATGTCACAAACATCTAATAAAAGGACATTATACTGAAACTGTTATACTGACTTATTTATAACCTTTTCCTAAATTTGAAGAGGTTAAAAAGTGTCCAGTTTTTTAATCAGTCTTGGATGTTGAAGGCCTTCTTGAATTCTTCATCAAATAACCGATTGAGTTGTTCGCCCATCGTGAGGAATTCAGCATTATCCTGAAAATGAACAAAACAGTCTTCTTGTTTTTGAAAGTTCTCATATTTAGCTGCTGATGAAAACCTTTCAGTGACATATATGGAAATGATTTTTACTGGCAGCTTCCTACCCGGTTGAACGTGGCACAGTTGGTGAAAATGAGCCGCACATCGGACACGAACTGGCCGACAGTCTGGTATCGGCTCCTCTGGAGTCCGTCTGCTATGAGCTCCAGCCACATCGGAGTCTTGATGAAAGCGGAGTAGTTGTCCAGCTGTGAGCACCAACCAGAAATAGTTTGTTTACATCGACTTTACCGTAACAAAAAAAAAAAAAAAAAAGGCCGGCTGACAGTGTGATTCCTCCGGTAGTCGGACTGCTGTGTGCCCTTTGCTGTCTACAGAATAAATGTGACATTCATGGTCTGGAGGACGTGTGCAGTGAACAGTGGAGGTGGAGACTTACAGAGATCACTGGGTTTTTGGTAAATATCTGGTCCTCATCAGCACTGCATAGACACAGCAGCAGATACTGGCATTCCTGTGGATGGACGTCAAGAGGGAAAGCAGTGAGGCAGGCAGCTCGACCAAGGTGGAAAGAGAGAAAGAAAACTCACCAGCATGTTTGCAGATATCTGGCGGGACAAGACTGGTTCCGTTTCCAGCTGTTCAGAGTAGCGGCACTCTTGATTAGTTGTGAAAACACAGAACGTGCACATCCACAGTCTGTCGTCGCTGTTGCACACAAACACACACCCGTTACTATTCCACAACACTGAGCATGCATGTTGTTTGTTTCTGCTAAAAACTAGACACGTACAAGCTCAGGATAGCATGCAGCACCGTAGCATTTAAATTATTAGTATTAAAAAGGCTGTTGCACCTGACAAATGTCATACGGAAAAAAACAGATGAAAGAACAGATTTGTGTCCACGTGGGTGCAGCGCAGCAATCTGAAACCACTCCCCTCAAATATGATCCATTGTTAAAGTTTATACAGCAAAAGGTTTGTCGTTGACACGTCCAGCAGACATGGGGCAACACGTGGAGTTGTGTTTCAGGTCAAGGTGAATTTTAAGTCCTGTTTTGTTCTCTACCAACTCCTGACAGAAAACATTGGCTACCTAGCTATATATAAACGGCAGAAATCCCACTTGTGGATCTATAACTGCACAAGCCATAAAATAATTCAAAACAGAGCCAACAATAAATCAGCTCAAATCAAATCAATGTTAAAATCAGAAGTGCAGATTTGTAAAATATATAGAACCATCCAGATAGACATTCTTAAATTTCACATCAGATAAAACGACCTTAACTGATCAAAAATATTCCAAAACAAATCCAACAAAGACCAACACACTGGACTGAGGTGGACAGTCGACCCAACATGTTAGGACCAACAAAACTAGCGATAACTACGCTACAGCAGGGCTAGCTAAAAGAATGTACTTAAAGAAAGGCTGCTAGTAATTAAAAACCTCTAAAAGAGTATATTTAGAGTTTGAAAAATAGTTCAAACAGGATGAATACGAGTGGTGGGACTAAACAGAACCAGCAAAGTTGTGTATGGAATGGATCAGTAAAGCTTTGAAGAGAACGTCCAGTAAACAGAACTTCATTATATTCTTTATAGTCACTTATTTTAAATGACTAAGAACTGAAGACCAGGGATAGCTGCTTCTCACCCACTGCCAACAGACACGTGGACAAACTCAGAGTCCGTCTAACTCCTGGCAGGTCTGGAGCTGATGGCAGCACTGTTAACCCTAACCCTGTTACAACAGGGGACATTAGCAATAAGGGCTAAAAGCAGGTCTCGTACCAGGTGTGACAACATTTAAAGTTGAACATTTGAACACTGGAGTCGACAGATGTACTCGCTGTTGAAGCCAGCCTCGGGTGGACCTTCTGCAACCTGCAGCTTCTCACATGTTACTGTAGCTCCTGCCCCAGACGTTGCTGCTGGCTTTCACCGAGCTAAAGCTTAGCAAGTGTCATCAATGTCTCCTCTACATGTAACCTCAGAAACTCTTTGTAGGGTCTCAAGCGAAACAGAAACAGCAAACAGAGGAAAGAAAGTTCAAACAGAACTGGTGTTGAATGGCCTCCCGTCTGCCAGAGCTCACCGCAGATCGCTGGCGTCCACATGAGGCAGGTGGCATTTCGGGTGGAAGGATCGAGGGCAGTGGTCACACATCACCAGCTCGTCTTCTTCTTCTTCTTCTTCTTCTCCGCTTTTACAGATGCAACACTCGTCATCATTTTTCTGATTCTCCTGAAGAGACACACAACATACACCAAGAACATGCTGAGATGGAGAGCAGTTGGACGCTTCATCTTTCCCACCGGAGCGCATTGTGAGAGATGCAGGTTCTGTACGGTTCATGAGCAGCATTCTGAGCGTATAATGACGTGTTCACATTTTACAACTACTAATGTGGGATGAAGGTGTTCTGCTCGTCTGACAAACTTACCAGCGCCGTGGTGTCTTGTTTGCACAGTTTGCATTTACACAGCAGCGAGTGGATCCTCAAGATTTTGGCCTAAAAAAGACAAATTATAAACGTCTTCTTCTTTCCGTAATCAGTGACTTTTGCCCTAACGAATCCTGTGTTTCTCATATTACCTCCTGAGCTACGGCAAATATGAGAGCTAAGACACCATTAATTGGACTAACCGTAGCAGATCCTGGAGGCTAATGAATAAACAAGTCACATCAACATTTAATAAAACCAGATCTCATTTTTGGGACTGGCTATGGTCGACATTTGGCCTCTTTATACAGTCCTTCAGTGCCAGAGTTCCCATTCTGGCCGTACTGTGTGACTGCTGCATCATTTCATGGGCAGCTCTGACCATGACAAACCCAGGGCTGCACAGCTACAGCCAAAATGCTAATCACAGTTGTTTCCATCAGTTTACAACGCTGAAGTCCAGATGTATTCTCTCCTTACTTGTCTGAAGCAGCTTGTTTAAGTTCAGGCTGGTCATCTGTTACTTATCCATGTCACAGTGTAACAGCTGCATAACACCTGGTGAGCAGCTGGTTCAGTGCACCTCTCAATGCTGCCTCGCACATATCCTCCGAGAGTCGCTGTTACAGTACCTACCCATCATCGCCTCGCCTTCACTGGGGCTATGTGAGCATTCAGAGCAGACTGAAATGGGCTTCAGTGGAGGTGCTGCAGTAATGTACGATGTGAGAAAACTACCGTGATTGTATTACAGCATGCAAACATGTCGAACAGACTCCAAAAATGAAACTGGAAAACTGCAAATGAGCACAATACTTTAAATAGAGCACTGCCTCCACTTCATGTCCTGCCCCGATCCAAATTTTTATGCAAATTATACTTTTCATTAATTTTCCTAAACAGTCGATGCAAATGACAGTCAGCATAACTTTCAAGTCATCAGCCGTCAGAGTATAATTCAAATGGTACTGAACAAACCTGCCGATGACAGCAGGACTGTTTTCAAAAATCAAAACCTTAAAATGCACAAAAAGAGTCCAAAACACTTCATAGGCTGTAGAGAACTGAAAATGGTCATTTGCAGCCTGAGGAGGTGATATTTACTGAAACCAAAGCTGTTTCAGTCAAAAACATCCTAACAGGTCGAGCTACAGTTTAACACAGAACCCCTTATTTGAGAGCAGCTTCACAATTCTTGCATCCATTGAACTTGTGAGCTTTTGGAGAGTTTCTGCTTGAATTTCTTTGCAGGATGTCAGATTAGCCTCCCAGAGCTGCTGTTTGGACGTAAACAGCCTCCCACCTTCATAGGTGTTTTGCTTGAGGATGCTCCACAGGTTCTCAGTAGGGCTGAGGTCAGGGGAGGATGGGGGCCACGCCATGAGTTTGTCTCCTTTCATGCCCACAGCAGCCAGTGGTGCAGAGGCATCGCTGCAGCATGAGATGATTATGTAACGAAGAGCACCGTTCTTCTCTTTGTACCATGGAAGAAAGTGGACAGTCAGAAGCTCTACATACTGGTCAGAGTTCATTTTCACACCTCCAGGAACCCTAAAGGGTCCGACCAGCTCTCTGCCCATGATTCCAGCCTAAATGTGACTCCACCACCTCCCTGCTGACGTCACAGCCTTGTTGGGACATGGTGGCCTTCCACCAACGATCCCCTGCTCCGTCCATCTGGACCGTCCAGGGTTGCACGGCACTCATCAGTGAACAAGACTGTCTGAAATCAGTCTTCATGTATTTCTGGGCCCACTGCAGCCGTTTCTGCTTGTGAGCACTGGTTCTGGGCGGCCCAATAGAAGGTTTATGCATCACTGCAAGCCTCTGGAGGATCCTACACCTTGATGTTGGTGGGACTCCAGCAGCTTCAGATACCTGTCTGCTGCTTTGTAACGGCCTTTTAGCAGCTGCTCTCTTAATCCGACATGTTTGTCTGGCAGAAACCTTCCTCACTGTGCCTTTATCTGAAGCAGCCCGTGTGCTCTGAGTCAGACACAAATCTCTTCACAGGACGATGAGCATGCTTTCATATCAAAGGTTTTCATACCTTGTCCAAGACATTCAACTATTTCACGCTGTTGGGCAGCAGAGAGGTCCTTCTTCTTCCACACTTTGCTTGAAAATGGCGGTCACTAATTATCACAGAGTCTGAGACTGATGTCAGTGATCAAAGAGCCCTGAGACACGATACCATCCATGAGTTTGACTGAAAAACTAAAACTGTCATCTGTATGACACTTAGATCCAGTTTGCATAATGACTTGGAAGGCGGTTGATGCTGGACAGTCAGTGAGGTAACGTTTTCCTATTCGCCTTCATGCAGTCGCTGCACTGCAGTTTGTGGTGTTCTCAGTTCATTGTGTTGCTTTGCAGCACAAACACAAACCTCACTTTGCTTCCAAACACCCATCTATCTATCTATCTATCTATCTATCTATCTATCTATCCATCTATCTATCTATCCATCTATCTATCCATCTATCCATCTATCCATCTATCCATCTATCCATCCATCTTATATTGAATTAATGGTGCAGCCCTGCAGCAGTCATCAGGAACCCTGACCCAGGCACAGGAAGGTTAACCCTAACCCTAACCAGCACAACACTTCCAGCATTTGGATCTTTTTACAGTTTTTTCAAGGGAGTTACAGAAAAAACAAGCAGCTGCAGTGAGCTGTTGGATGAAGAGACAGGCAGCGCTGCTCCATGCTCTTGACCAGCTGACCAACTCTCCTGAGCATCAGATCAGTCATCTTCAGTTGACTTCTTTATTAAAGTGTGGACTTGTTTGGATGGTGTTGCATTTCAAGCAAAGGAACTGCTTGAGGAGCTTTTGCTCTGCAAGCAAAGGTGACAAAATAATCTCTGACTTCATCACCTGCCTCTCTCTCAAACTGCATCAGGCAAATACGCAAAAGATGCACAGCTGGCAGATCTCGATGCCATCAGTGATTCACTGGTTACCTTTATGAGAGCACTGAGCGCTTCTCCTTCACACTTGATGTCTTTCCTCCAGGAGGCGTCTGTCTGACACGACGCCTGCTTCGTGAACTCCATCGGCGTCAGCCAGCTCTTCTCGGTGCGAATGCTCTTCCCACAATTCCCTGGGGGGGGCAGCAAGTTTAGAGGAGACATTTCTCTGAATTAAGCTCTCGAAAACAGGAACACAATTCAGTTTAGTTGTGAGATCTGGTCACCTGATGCAAATCGTCTGGGGTGTAAAGTCCCGACTGCAGCTCCACATGTGACTGGAAACACCTTCTGGCTGCCTTCTGGCTGCTGCTCAGACTGATCCTCCGTCTCCTCCTCTTCATCTGGAGAACATGATACAAAACCCACTCATTGCTGTGCTATAACTTGTATGTTGCGGCCATAAATGTACTTAGATCCTTTATATCCATTCCAGCAGCAAGAACCAGAACCCACGGTGAGGCGGCATTGAGCCACCACGGCCTCCACCTGTGGACCAGCCTGCCGGAGAGCCTCAGGACTGCAGAGACCGTCGATAGTTTTAAAAGAAGGTTAAAGACACACCTTTTTAATCAGGCTTTTAATTGAACGTTAATTCTTTTATATTGTTATCATTTATTTATCTTTGTATTTTATCTTTATGTATTTACTCTTTTAACTTTTATTTTATCTTACATAAGGCCTTTTATTCTTAAAGGTTTTAGTTTTATTTCCAGTGTTTCCTTAGGGGGGTCCTCCACACTGGGGGCTGGGTCCAGTCTGCTGCTGGGGGTTCTGTCTGCGGGTCCCTTCGGCCCGGCTGGTTGGGGGGCTCCTCACCTCGTTGTGGGGATCCCCCTGTCTGCCGGGTCGGGGGTCCGGGTGCCGGCGCCCCCAGTAGTCATGGTCTGCAACTCCTCCTGGTGTGGACGGCCCCAATGGTAGCGTTTCCCACAATCCCTCAGTGCCATGCCACGCCCCTTTTAGTCTCGTGGTGAGTGTGTGCGTGCGTGTGTGTGTGTCTGTGTGTGTGTGTGTGTGCGCGACTGTATTTGTTGTATGTGTATGTGTATGCATGGAGGGTGGGAGGGACGGGTTTACTTTATTTTTTAAATGTTGTAAAGAACTTTGCGATTGTTGTTGTTGCACATGAAAAGTGCTGTATAAATAAAATTTGATTGATTGATTGATAATATCACAGCACCTGTGTCACTTTCTTTCTCATCTGAGGGAGACTGATCCTCCTGGTTCCCTTCCTCATCTTCAGCTTCCTCCTCCTCTCTCTCAGACTCTAAACAGATTCAGACAGAACTGTATTGACTAATAAAGATCTTATCAGTCAAAATCAGCGATTGGGAAGCTCATTCTCTGTTGTTTTTTCCAAGTTAATTTAAAACTCAAAATTTCGTAGATACAACTTTGCAAAGGAGGCAGATAAGACTCCTACTCAGGGAAACTGGTCTGCACTGGTGGCCTCTACTCCCATTAGCTGACTTTAGTCTTTTAATGTTTTATGTGATGCCCTGTACAGGCTGCTCTCTCACACGCCCTCAGAAACACTGGTGCAGGTTCTAAAAGCAGTCCCGTGCTCCAACAACAAACCTGTAGCCGAGCAGCTGGATGGAAACAGCCCCCTCTTGGCCTAGCAGGAGGAAAAAAGGAGGATGCAGTTCAGATTAGAAGAAAAATATAAAAAAAGATGCACTGCTGAGTCAGAATTTACCATTTTGTTTTGTATCTTCACTTGCTGTTGTTCTTACCTTTATGCTTCTCCTTTTGTAGCTCACTGCTTTCAGGTGACCTTCCTGCAAAAGAAGGTGACAAAAGATCTCTACAGTAAACTGCAAGTGAAGCACAAACACAGCTAAGTGTGGAGACCAACAGACCTTCATCAGCTTCCCCAGGCAGGTGTCACTACATCGAATGCTCACTTTCCAGTTCCTACAGCTCTCCTTTCCGGCAAACTTCTCAAATTCAGCCGGAGTAAACCACTGCTTCTTCACCAAAATGCATCTCTCTCCTCAAACGTGAAGACAATGAGAGATTCGAATGAGGTTCTTACACACAGGAAGACACATGAAGAGGTCTACGATGGAAACGTCATAAAACATGAGTTGTTATGCAGAGACACAGAAATCCT
>NW_007579280.1:17165-35269 GCF_000690725.1 Stegastes partitus
ATGTCACTTCACTGCTGCTTGACACAGAACCAGAAACAACAAAAACATTATTTCTAGTTATAAAAATTGATCTAATTAACGAGAGGCTCTGTAATTAACTGTAATTGATCACGTTTTTATCAAATAGTAACATTTGACACCAAAAGCAAAGTTTTTCCATTCAAAGGAATTTTGTTGGACGACTGAATCACTGATTGGACACGCAGCGACCCGACCAGACCCGACACCATGCTCAGTTCTGATCTGTCTGCCACGTTCACATGAGAGCAAAGTCAAAGTGCAATTATCACGATTAGATTAAACATTTTCAGACTTTTGTCTTAACAGTTCTGACTGCATACCACCGTGTTCTGATCCAAGCAGCCGTCTGAAGTTCACAAAAAAACCCAAAAAAGCCCAAAAAGCCCGGCCACTCGTCTTCCATCACTGTCCACCAAACTTTCTTGTGCGCCACTCGATGCGACCTGTGCATCTTCTCTGTGGCTGGCAAATTAACTTTAGGTGTACTAGCGCCACCTACTGGCTGGAGTGTGTGCATCAGTGTTACTGGTGCACCAGAACTTAGGGAGCTGAGAAAGGTGCGATTTAATGGGTTACTTTTTATTAACGCGTTATGTTTTTCTGTAATTAATTAATCCACATGAAGTCTCAGCCCTCCTGATGCAGTCAGTCTGACCTTGGGCCAGTTTGTCTCTCCTCAGCATTCCCGCCACGCCTCCACAGGTCACAGGCAGCTGGGTCTTGTAGATGGGCCAGGTCCACAGCTCACCCTTCTCCCCCTTCTTTAAAGGAGAAGCTAGGAAACAAAAAAAGTAAAATAATTATTGCTGATTGAGACATTCTGCTCAATGACCTTCCTGTTTTCGCAGCAAATCTGCTGCGTAAAAATTAGCTCGACATTTGGAGCGTTGCACTTTGCAGTCTGGTCCACAAGTGTCTGGTGGAGGAGGAGAACTCTTCTGACTGTTTTCCTCCTGGAATCTTGCAGAGATATGAAGCACAGAGCCTGACATCCCTGCAGAGATATGACCCACATAAAGCTGAAGTGAGACCTGTTCCCTGTGGGCGCTGGCCTCTGCTGGGACCTCGGCACTGCTTCTGCGGCGCTACCTCAGAGGCCAGAGGGTTGGTGTGAGGGCTTCAGCATGGCCTCTAGCAGATGATGTGCTTCTCTGAGTTCAATAAAACATGACCTGAAGCATGAGATAACTGAGACGAGACCCAGCAGGGCCAAATGTGTCTTTGGGTTGGAAGGGAGCTGCTGCCCCAACAGTCAGCTGTTCAGATATCTTGAAGGTCTTGTCTATGAGTGGGATCTATGTGCTAATCAGTGCTAATGGCTGTGAGGTTCAGGCAGTGAACAAACAAAAGAGACTGGCAGGACAAGCAGACTTTCCTCTGTGCTGTGGCTCAGCTCGGTCTTAGAAACAGTAGGGTCTTCAGACATTTTGCCAAAAGCCCGCTGGCAGCAGCCGGCAGCAGCTTGACAATGTTGATCCAGTAAGAGCCATTCAGAGGTCAGAGGTGATCTGAGCCAACCCAGTCCACCCTCTGGATTAGAGGTTCTGGGAAGAGGTAACCCCTCCCTAAGAGGACCAGATCAAACAGAGAGCTCAGATCGTCTGTTCCCTCAGCTGTAGGGTTTCTACATAAGCTTGAGGCGCTGTAGGCTACGTACATGGTCAGAGGACACATCAGTGATGTTTCTGTGTACGACGACTGCTGCTGCAAATCAAATTGCCCAAACTGGGACAGTAGAGCCTTTCTGATCTAGTCCAGTCTAGACTTCTGGTGCGAGTAGGGATGGGTGTTGTGCTGCCACTACTTCACTCACAGTTTGCATAAAGCTGCTGATATGTGTATACACTGTTCAAGACGTAATAATCATTAAAGCATGCTATGTGTTGATCACAGTGGATCCTGTCTCCAGTCATGATTCACCAGAACCCGGGCCTGTTAAGCTCGGCCGACTTAGCGGTGCATGACCAACGCCGGCAGGACGTGAACGCTGCTACGTTTTCCTCGCAGTGTGAAGTGTCACTAAATGGACTTGTTCAAAACACAGATTGTTGTGTTGGTCCGTTATTTACCACCTGCTGCATTCATGGGATCACGTTGTTTGGATGATAAGATTCCAAACGAGATGCCGTGATTCATGGAGTCAGTCTGACATCTGACCATGTGGTCGGCGAGAGCTCACGTCTGTAAAGTCTGCCGTGGAGAGACCAGTAGAACAACCGCAACTTTAAACTGAGCCCAACTTTGAACTCAGCCTAACTTTAACCTCAGCCACAACTTTAAACTGAGCCCAACTATGAACTGAGTCCAACTTTAAACTGAGTCACAACTTTGAACTGAGTCCAACTTTGAACTGAGTCCAACTTTAAACTGAGTCACAACTTTAAACCGAGTCCAACTTTAAACCGAGCCACATTGCAACTTTCAGGAAAAATACAACAATGTTGATAGAACTAAAACACAAGTTAGAGGCGACTTACAGAAACATAATTTTTGGGGCTTTTTCTTCTGACTGGGAGTCTGCTGGGATGAAGGACCAGGCTGCTCCTCATCATCATCATCATCATCATCATCATCATCATCGTCATCATCATCGTCACCTCTGGTCTTACGTCTCTTCTTGCTCGTCTTCTTCACTGAGCTTGGCTGCTTCACCTCATCGTTGGAAAGCTCCTTCCTTTTCTTTCCGTGCGTCTCTTCCTTTTCAACTTCCTCAGGGAATTGTGCAGCAAAATGGAAAGACCCTGCAATTAAATGAAAGGCCAAAAACACAGTAAGCATCAAGGACATGTTTGCTGGCACAGGACGTCTAGACACTTCTACGTTGCATTCATAGGACTGCCCTTGGACTGAAACACAGTTGGATATTTTCACCATTAATCCATCACTTTTAGCAGTTTTTCACAATTTATCCAACAGATAATTCAGTTTATTATTATTTTCAACCATCTATTTCAACACAAGTTATGTTTTAAATGTCTTTGGCTCGTGGTGATTATTATTAAATTATTATTTTTGCTGTGTACTTTCAGACTTCCCACCAGCCTGTAGCTTTTTGTTTGTTATTAATCTTCTATATATATATTTGTGGCATTTTGCCTTCATGTGGGCAGCTGTGCACATTAAGTGCGTGCATTTTGCACCATTAACGCCTGTGTCAATAGCAGCATGCCTACTATAAGCATCTTAATGCACTTCTAGTCACAATGTGTAGTCACATGAGTCTAGGGTTTGGGAACAGGCATCAGCTTTGTCCTTATCATCAAGACTTATCATCAGTATGAAGGAGAAGAAGAAGAAGGAGTTCTGCAACACGACCCACAGAAACCTGATCTTCACATGCCGTCCACTTGTCGTCATGAAGAGCTCGGCTTTCTCTGAACACCTCAGTATGTTCAAAGAATAACAGGAAGTGAAGCGGAGGCGCCACAGACTGCTCTGAAGCTGCAGATTGTGATGCGCTCTGCAAACTAAATGTGGCTGATAGAAATGACACCATTAATCATTAATAACGTCCGTGAGGACCCCACCATGCCAACCAGGACCACACAGTGGGTCACCAGCAACCCCAATTATGTAGCGCATCAGTCCAAATCCATAGCGGGACCGTGGCAAGTCCCCTCAGATGCTTGGAGCAACCTTCCTACGAAACGATGAAATGGTGCCGTTTGGGCCAATTACTAATATGAATATTAATTAGATGTGTTCTGTCTTCTGCACTGTGAAGAAGCTGCACAATAAACTGAAGCTTCACAGAATTGTTCTGAGAGCATCCTCAAGCAGAGACAATGCATTATGCAGTTCTGATGACCTTTGCTTTATCATTTTATCCAATCACAGAAAAGCAGAAACATGTTCAAACATCAGCGTCTCACCGTCCAGGAGGCGGCTGTACAGCCGCTGCAGGGTGGGATAACAGTGCAGGACGGGCTCTTGAAAGACACACTTCCAGAAAAAAGAGATGCGATCCGGATGTTTCTCCTCAAACCAGGTGAGGAACTCGTAAAGGTGTCTCTTCCGGTTTTCTTTACTCTTCATGCGACTCAGCTTCTGCACAGAATGAAAAGAAAAGCAGCGGAGACGGTTGGTGTCCTATGATGAAGTTTAATTAGTTTAATGAACGTTCACATTTCTACTCGCGGCTCATTCATCAGTCCTGATTAAAACAGAGTCATCAGTTAGAAATCCAGGACTTCTTCACTGGACTGTGGGTTGTTTGGTGACTTGAACTTGTGTTTTTTACAAGTTGCAGATATCTCAGGTTGGTTAAAAGGGATTCTGCTGGTAAACCAGCTTGGAGCTGTGACTATGAAGTGTTAGGGTTAAAAAATGCATATCAGACGAGAGCTCGGGTCCTAAGAGGTTAAGAAAAGATCATGAAGCACTGTTGGCGCTGATGGTACTGTTCTAGCATCTGGGCCGGGCTTTCTTTTTGCTTTTTCCTTAATAAATGGAACAGTTTACCCTAAAGCTCAGTCTGTCTGTAGCTGCCACTGACAATAAGGGCAAGAAAATGACTTTATAAAGAAGTTTTTGTTTATTAAAAGCTACTGAGTCCAAAATGTGCAGAGAGGAGACGGATGGGAGCCGGTCCAGGTCCGGTCCCAGGTTCAGTCCCAGGTTCAGTCCCAGACAGGTCTGGGGGGTGATCCTGCCCTGACTGGTTACTATGGGAATAAAAACACTTGTAAAATGTCTCCTGTGTGTTCCATCAGTCTGGACGGGTCGTGTGTTTCACCTGGATGGCAGCCACCTGAGACAACACACACACCAGGTGTGTTCTGCTGAGCCTGGATCTAGCTCCCGCTCTCAGACCAGCGGCCCGTTCTGCCCACCAGTACCCGGATGAGGAGACGAGGAAGTGAGACTGGACGGGACCCGCCCGGTAGGTTTACCTTGTAGCTGTCCTCCGGGATCAGGTTGTAGTCCCGGATCCTGTTCAGGAAGGTCTGCGGGTTCTCCATCAGGGACAGGTCTGTTTTATGGCCGTGGAAAAAGCGCTGCAGTTCCTTGTCTTCCAGAAAGTCCATCGGATCCACGCGTGGCCAGCGCGGCGTCTGTCGCGCGCTTTTCTGCAAAATAAAATCCTGGCACGCTGGTTCCGAACCCTAACCCACACCGGGCCTTTTAACAGGACTGTGTGAGGCACTCCTGCACTGTACCGTCTCCTCTGCTGTTTGGGTCTGCAGCGTTCCCAAACTCCTCAACAAGCCCTCCTCTCCTCCCTAACCCGAACCCTCGGTGCTGATCCACAAACCAGCGGGCGCGCAAAAAAACCAAATCAAGTTCTGGGGGAAGAAACCAAAATATGAGTCACGCAGCAGGTTTCGACACACGCGGATGTTCTTTCATAACCGATCAGAGCTTTTCCTGTTGAACTGCCCACGAACGCTCCTTCGGTACCGCCTCTCGGTGATGTTCGGAAAGTGAAACTGTTGCTCACGGGAGCGCGCACAGCTGAGGCGGACACTGAAGTGAACGCGCGCTGCTCGGTAGGAGGTGAAGGAGCTGCTGAAGGAAGCAGTTATGAATACACAGTCAGGCCTGACCCGAACCCGAACCCGAACCCAGTTACAGTCAGGCCTGACCCGAACCCAGTTTCCCAGGATAGATGGATGGATAGATAGATAGATAGATGGATGGATGGATGGACAGATGGATGGACGGATAGATGGATGGATGGAACTTTGTGAAACTAAACATTTGTGATTAGAAAGTGTTCACTGCGTGAGCAGGCGTGACACTGACGGTGGTTCTGGACACTGACATCGTCTTGGTTCTGATGTTTAGGACTCTGTCGGTTTGGAATGTCTAATATCCTTCTTTTGATGCAAAATAAAGACTTTATCTCTCCTCCTAACATCCCATGTGCTCCTCTAACATACGACCCCTAAGAAGACGTTCTACTGATGGAGAACAAACTGCGTCCTCAGAGGCTCTCTGACTCAACACCTGCTGTGAACTCTTATCTCCTGAATCGTCTGCACAGTATTTGGCAGAGCTGGGTTTGCAGCTCACCTGCTTTACTTTCAGACCGCTGTGTCTGAACCTGTGGAGGCAGAACAGAGGCGAGTGTGGGACATGTTTTGATCCTGAAATAAGAGCCAGGGTGCATTGTCTGATGCTGCAGCTCTTCATCTGCCCTGTAGGTACTACAATGTGTGGAATGTATGAAACTTAGACCTAAAAGCCAAACAGTGTGTGTGCTGGTGACATCATTTGTGCTATAGTTGGCAAAAATTAACTAATAAGAAAAAGTTGAATATTTGGCAGATTTAGGAGCCGCTTTATATTATATTGTTATATATAATATTATAGACTCATGTGAACCAGTCACACCAAGTAAAATGAGCTTATTGTGATTGTTCTGGTGTGTAGCAGTCTCAATTAAAGGGATTCCAGTTTGAACTGGATCCTTTAATCAACCCCTACAGATGATTACAATGCCGCGCCATCAGCGGTCCTCAGCCAAACCCTGATTAACGCTGTATCCCCGGTTATTTACCGCTACAGCTGCTTTTTGTCTCAGTCGAGCAGTCACAGAGAACGGAGCTCCTGTGCTGTGATCCTCACGTCTGCGTTCATTTAGCTGGTCGCTGCCTTCAAGGACACACGGGAGGTTTCATGCTTTTATTGCTTTTAAATATGAGTCATGATGAATTTAATTTGACATTTTTGGAGAAGACTTTACATAAAAGGGGGTGAATACTAATGCACTCACTCATATTTTTTGTTTTTGATCATTTTAGATTTTTACTTCAACATGAAGGAAAATGCCGTCATGAACAAGTTTCACATTTAATCTTGCAGCTATCTGAGACGACTGCTTTCTTTGTGTACAACCAGCACATCATTTATTGTTTTGTGTTTCCCCAGTCAGACTGTCTTGATCATATCTCTCCACGTCGTCGTAAATGACGTCTTTGTGCTTTTCCTGACAAATCTGCACCACCTGCAGGACGGCGGCGAGGCGTCGGTCCAGGGCGGACAGGTGTGGTTCTGAGAGGAGGGGAGCCACGGCCGCCAGAGGGTCCTGAGCCAACGATTCCCGCATGACGTCACTCAGGCGGAAGTCAGGGAGCAACAGGAGACGCAGCCGGAGGAGGGTGGAGCGACGGATCCTGCAGAGGTCGAAGCACCGCGAGGAAATAAAGAAGACAGAATAATCATCTGGATTCTTTAATTGCATCCACCTGAATGTTTCGTGGGAAACTGTCTGCTACACCTCGCAGCTGCTGCACCTATTCTCAAGGAAACATCATCGTTTTTAGGTGTGGAAGTCAAGAAGTGAACTTTTGCTGTTTTACCTGCAGCACTGTTGCAAAGGAGCAAGAATAGACGGCTCGTCCTGGGAGTGACGCCCAAACCTGGGAAATAACATCAAGAGCATTTTAGCAGAAGCACTAAAAACAAGATATTCTCACAACAAAGTAATCCGCCGCCTGGAAGGAGAGATGCTCGGTACTCACGCCCGTCCGTGATCCAGGTGCAGCAGAAATGTCTCATTACCAAATTTCTCGAATGTCTCATAGTGATGTCTGTCCATGTTGCCTAATTTAAAAATATAAATATTAGACTATAAAAATAAATCAAATGCTTTTTTTTTTTTTTAAATGTGACTGACAGCGTCCGGCGTGGATTTAGCTGGGAGATGTTTCTCTTATTCACTGACTCATGAGGAAGTCCAGTATCACCATGTCTATGAGATCCACCAGGCGGGTTCCTTGGCTGTAAGGAGGCGTCTGCTTCACTGTGTCGCAGTAGTTGGGGTTCTTTTCCCACCTGGGAACAACAAGCAGCGACACACAGTCAAACTGAAGAGCAGAAAACAGATCTTAACCTTAGTGTCGCCGGTTTGTTCAGAAGTTTGTGTTTTAGTGCCCAGCAGTCTTCTCTGATTGTTCTCATTGTGGGTGGTGTTGCTCTCAGTTCTACCTGTCGGAGGTCCAGGTGGAGACTGGTTGCCTTTGTTGTCACATCACTTTGTGATTCAGGTGGATTGAGGTGTTTGACTTTAACGTTTACGATTAAATGGAGAGCGTCTTGCTTTGACTCAGTCTCAAATTCAGCCTGGAAGTTTCAATGAACTCAAGCTAGTTACAGAACCACAGCAGATAAATAAAAATAATAATAAAGCCACAGCAGTACCCTGAAATAGCACAATGTGTTGCCCAGTGGTATTTTAAGTGGTCTCAGGTGTAACCCTGCAGACCTCAGGCCGACCCTGGACTGGGTCTGAACGCTGTGCAGGATGCAGAAATGAAACAAACAAAAAGCTGCATTACAGCTGCAGATAATGCAGTCTACACATGACTGCAAAAAAAAATAAGAAAGAATGAAATCTGCTCAGAAGTATGCACATCGACGTCGAACTGGCTGCAGCTGCTGTCAAGAGTTTAGCCTTTTAGTTATAGCCTTTTATGTGACACGCCTGCTACAACCCTGCAGCTTCCCTTTGGGATGAATGAACTCCACTACCCATACATCCCTCCACTGCAGCCACACAGTCAGCATTGTGTTGCAGTTCTCCTGTCAGACCACTAGAGGCCAGCAAACACTTAAGATTCTGTAAACACTCTCTTTAAAGGCTCCACTCGAAGGAAGGAACACCTGAAACTGCACAAATACTCAAAAATACCACAAATACGAATTGTTTCTAAAATCCTGCCAATAGCTGCTGAAGCACTGATTGCAAAACGAGTATTTATGTCGCGACTAAGGTCGTTTATGGCTAGATTTGAATATTTAATAGAGCAGGGGTTCAAACTGGGTTCAAACAACCTCTTAGAGCTCCACAAATGTGACCTTAAAGCAGAGCACTCAGCTGATAATAATACAGTCTAATGGAAGCTTTATTCCCTCTGAAGTTTCTGCTGAATGTGGGTCAGGGTTAAGGTTCGAGCCACTCCGGATACAAACAGTGCACCCACTCTGCCAGCTTGGTGCGGCTGTAGGATCTCCTCCACGGTGACCTCCAGGACCTGCGGGGAGCCAAGCTGAGGTCAGGCAGCATAGCAGCCAAGGAAACCTCCAACATGTGAGGCCGACCGCACACCGGGTGCTCCGTGGAACAGTAGTACTCGCACTGGCCGTAGAAGCACACGTTCCCCGCTGGAGGAAGTCAGAGACCACAAAGCCATTTTAGAAGTGAAAGATTTTGGAATTCTCGTGGTTTAATCGTAGCAACTGGACTTCAAATGAGTGTCCTTTGTCCTTAAGATGCAGGTGGACAGCTAGACAACAACGTACAGATGTTGTCCTGCAGGGAGGACAGATGGTTTGAGAGAGGGCTGAAGAAGCATCTATGTCCACCTGGAAAGACCATCCCTCATCAGAGGTGGAGGTCTGAGGCTTCACCTGTTCACAGTTCAGTCCTCAGAGCTCTCCCCAGGAAGATGAACCCACATCCACACCGAGCCACAAAGACCCTAACGAACCCCACTGTGTCAGGAGGAGCACTAATGACCCACATAACGAGGGGGAGGAGCAACAACCCCCAACTGAAATCCTTCAGGATATCAGTATGTGGAACTCCCAACCAGTCAGTCAGAGCTGATGAAGCCTCTTGGATGAAGGTGGAACGTCTTCAAGGAACTCAATCAGTCCAGTTGCTACCATTAATCTACGAGAACAACCATGAGCTGGAGGACTGAGGATCTTCAGACATAGATTTAGGAAGTGGCAGATGCATGGACTAACACGTACCAGGGGAAGTGAAGAAGGTCCGCGACACCTTGTGGTCGGTGGTTTTCTCTCTGATGTCCGCGGTGACGTTGATGAGTCGACCGACTACCGGAGGGATCCTGTTAAACCCCAGCAATCTGAGAAGGAACAGAAATAAAGCTGCAGACAGAAGGCGCCAACAAGAGCAAGTGGACTTGTCTTTATGCTGAGCACACCTGGAAGCTGCCACCTGCATCCACAGTCTGACCTCTTTGCCGCAGTACAGTTTGCATTTATGGCTGAATATCTCCACTTTCTAACGCCATATGAAGCTTTTCTTCCACAAATCACCTGTTGGCATCAGAACAGTCTGTCTGCCCAGAAGCACACCTGCTGCCTGCTGGGTCAGGGATGTCTCATCATCTGTACCTGTCCAGGTGAAAGGCAGCGATCTCCGCATTGTGTCTTTCAAAGTCTGAGAAGTAGAAGAGGTTCACATCTGTCTCTGCATCTCTGGATTGCCTGTGCAACAAAAACATGGAGTTTTCTGAAGTGTGAGATGTTTAGCAGTCTGAAGCAGAACACGTCGTGCCAGATGAACAGCGGCGTCTTACTTCATGGGTTTGAGCAGCGCTTGTCCGTGATTTGGGAACGATATGAGCAGCTTCAGTTGGGTTCCTCCCGTCTTCTGCACTGAAAGACACAGAAACAGTGCATTAATGTTACAACGAAGCCGGCAAAGTTACTGCTTCCACAGCAGCTCTTTATGATTTTCATAAAACAAAATATGAAATCCAACAAAATGTTTAGCATTAGAAGTGTTGAGATCCTTTATTTCAGTAAAAGTAATGAAACATGAAACAGCCTGCTTTGGTATTAACACCAAACCAAGTCAAAATAAAAGTCCAGGCTTGGTTCCTCTGACTGATGTAAGATATATGTGACCTCATTACATTACTACTAATAATAAATTAGCAGCGTGTTGCTAGTTGGAGCCAGAAAGCAGATAAATCTGAAGGCGTACATGATTCATGGAAGAGGAACGCAGAAAACACGGAGGTCTGTTACATGCATGTGTTCACAGGTCTTGGACTCGTTCTCTAATCTTTAGTTTTTGGGGACATGTTGGATCATTTGGACATTTTATTGCAATGAAACCATTTGAGGAGTTTAGAGGGAAAAATCCGCCTTTGGTGGAGCCGTTGATGCAGCTTTAACCCAACAGAGCGTTTTATTTTGAAGGTTTCTTCTATCGTTATGTAAAATCTTCATTGTCATAAGATTCTGCTCTGCAATGTGGTGCAGTGGTCGAATGAAGCAGCATAAAAGGAAAACACTCAACTATCACGTCTCTGCTTTAGTGCAGCAGGTAGGAACAGCTCTACCTTCTCTGAACATCATCAGACGTGTGCTGGAGCTGCTCCTGTCAGAGCTGCACTGGTTTCTCCAACACGCTGCACTTCGCCTGTTCCTCCACACGGCGGCCGACAGCCTTAAATCACCAGCTGCTGCAGAAACCTCCATTTTGCCCATGAATGCAGGAGGACCAGCGTGAAACACTTCATAGAAAATATTCTGTCAGCTTCATTGCAGCATTTACTTTTTGTTTGCGTAGCTGCTTTTTACACATTGCTGATGTACAGTCGATGATTATATTCTGCTACCTGGAGGATCTGAAGCCCTGCAGCTCATAAACAGATAGATTAGTGTAACATTAGCGAGTTTTCCCAGTCATTTGGAGTCCTTTCTACCTCCACTGATGGTTCCTTGTTGTGCACTTTGGGATTGCGTTCTTTAATCCCCACAAACCGTCTTCCACACATCAGACCGCCGGGATGAGTCCAATCAAAGCATGAGCTCATTCTCTTTCAAGTGAGGTGGTTCAAACCCAGACAGACAGAAGCTGCTTTTATTTGTTGCATGCTTTCATGAGCAAGTCCAGCACATGAATCAGAACACATCTCTGTTCTGAGATCCAAACCAGATCCTCTCGTATTCACTCATAGTTCCTGTTTTAAATATACATCCGGTGTGGCGTGGCTGCATGTTAAACATGGGGGAAAAAATGGATGACACAGTGAGAGAAAAATAGGAAATCAGCCTGTAGCTGAGATTAGTGCTTAATCTGCAGTGTACAACACAAATCTGTATCCATTATTCATTGTGCAGCGTGCTGACGACGGCTGTCTGAGATGAGCAAACGCCAAAATGAGATGCAGGTGATTTGGTTTCTGGCACACGGTGCACACGGGTCGGAGCGTGTTCGTGTGTCTGTGTTGGGCCGTCGTGGGAGGATTATACTCATGACCTCACTACAGAAGACTGTTCGCTGGAAGTCTGAGATGCTCCAGTGTCTGAATGTCAAGATTTTCTTCTGTTTTTTCTGAACGTCTACACATTTGCCTGCTGTTCAGAATTCTAATGACATTTCACTTTTCTATTTCGTGTGCAGGCCTGGGTGTCTTCGCCAGCCTCCAAGCAATCAATTTATGGTTCTTGCTGTTTGCTTTCACCTCCTTTGCACTCTCACTTTGTGACAAAAAGGATTAGCGGGTTATGAAACAGTCTGCTGCATCTTCCTGGGTTTGATCTTTCATTCTGTGTAAATGTGATTTGCATAGATCAGTCAGTGCTCTAAAAGTCTAATATGCATACAGAACTGTATGTGTGGACGACTTTCTTAAAACTGTCATGTTCACTCCTCTAAATATGAGCTTTTGGCACAGTTTGCTGTTTGCACTCAGTGAGAACTTCAGTGAGCGCTGCGTCTTGCCTCTGGCTCTCTCACACATGAGCTGTTTGTATTAATGGATTAGAATTAAACTGAGTGTGATTGTGACTTCCCCGAGGAATCTGAATGCTTGAGATTCAAGCACAACAAGGACGATCGGGGTCACAGTCAGGTCAGGTTCTGAGCTTCCTCCTGGTGTATTATCAGTGGAGCCCAATGAACACAGACGGATGCAGGTTTGGGCAGTACAAAGACTCTGCAGGATGACTTTTCCACCAGACTGACGCTTCAGGATGTAGTTTAAGATACGAAATAACCACCGGAGAATAGATAAATGGCTATTAATCCTCCATCTTCTTCATCTTTGCTTTGTTTCTGCCACCTCTCCTGTCTGCCCCGCCCGCCGCCCTCATTGGCTCACCAGCCCCGAGGATGCGTTGCGTTGCCAAATAGTGAGTCAGCCGGGCCAGGTTGGGGTCTTTCCTGTTGTACAGTTCCCAGCGAGAGATGCCCAGGTGGAAGCGCAGCCAGGGAGGGTGGGTCTCCACGTCGCGCGTCCAGCTGACTTTGTCGTAGCCGTCCTCCTCGCTGGCACTCTGCCTTCAGGACAGGATGTCAGACAGTAATTAGATAGGCCAGTGATGGTCAAACTGAAAGTCAGGCAGCTTGTTTCAGTGATAAAACAACAATGGACTTGTGTTACATTCATACAGCAGCAGTAGTCAACAGCACCCCACGGAGTTCATCCACATACGTATACATAGGTTTATATGTATATGTAGGTGGATGAGCTCTCTGTGACGGCAGCGACTGGTTTTCTGAACAGTGATGCTGAAGCTCATTCTTATGGTTGGAGTCTTGTCTGACTGAAGCCTTGATTATACTCTGGCAGAGGTGCATGTTGTTGGTGTTATGCCACTTCTCCAGTCCTTAGGAATCTACACAGAACATTCTGTTGCATATGCAGTTGGTTGTTATTCTGTCTGTCCCAAATGGACACCATGCAGACCGTCTAGTACAAAAGGAGCCATCAGGTGGATCCTGAATGCCTTCATTTATGCCTAACTTTGTGCCTTAATGCAGTTTAAACGAGGGACTTTTGTAGACATGAACTCCCCATACAGTTGTCATGAACAAGAAGTTTTCTTTAGAGACCAGAGTTAGTTTTGCACAGCGGTGTAGACATGTTTAGCACTGAGGTCTATGGGAGACACTTGACTTTCTTTTTTAGTGGAACTGCAGTGTTTTTTTAAACTTTGGTGTCGGCTTGATATTTCCGTCCTGGAGATTCCCTTTTTAATGGTACCAAGTGAGACGTTCACCAGGGTTGAGAGTTCAGGGGTTGGTGGTGACCACAAAACAAACAAAAAACTAAAAGTTTCCTCTGGGCACCACAAACATCACGGAACTACGCCAGATAGATATTTCAGTGTGAATCCCGGTGGCGGACCGACTGGCTGACAGAAGAACATCTTCATCCACAGAACCTGGTCACGAGCAAGGTTAAAAAAATACCTTTATGTCGTCTCTAAAACAAGCTGAACCTTGAATGTTCACATTATGATACAAACAAGAGAAGTGAAGCACTGGAGCTGAATACCTCTAAAACTCTTCAGCCTCACAAAGAGCTCATCTTTCAGGAACCACTGTTGATCAACCTTGAGGGTATTTAAAGTCCTTTTCTAAAACTGTAAAACTACTCGACACCACACAATGAAGAAGATAGCACTGGATGAATTCTGCCCAACACGTCTGAATCAGGAGCAGATTCTGCAGAATAATAATGATGCAGATAATGTGTCCTCTAGAAACACTGGACATGTTGAAGTCATAGAAAACCTGATTTTGACTGGGCTGGAGTTTTTCACAGCTTCGTTTTGACTTTATTGATCTATTTTACCCAATTAGTTCCACTTACCACTCACTGTCACTGGTGATGATTTCTTCACTCTCCCCTTCCTCGCTCCCTACATCCTTTGCGTCTTCATCTGTCTTCACCCTGAGCAGCCAATCATCCGTTTGCAGCTCTGGGCCTGGTAGGTTGTACAGCGGATGCTCGAACAACGCCTCCAGCTTAGACTGACCCTTGACGTTTTGAATCGCTTTTCCAGCTCCAGTCAGTTTGTTCGCCTTCTCGGTGACCTCACCGATCGAGTCTTGGGCTTTGTGATGTAACGTGTTGGCAGTCGGACTGTGCTGCTCTTCACTGTGGGTTCTCGCTGGCAGTTTATTCGAAGAAGAGGCAGTAGATGAAGAGGTGGAGTGGGAGGCCGACTCATTATGATGAGTATCCGTTCTTGGAATGGAGGAAGAGGAGGAGGTGGGAAGGACACAGGTGGTCTGGAGGACTGAGAGGCAAAAAATTGCCAGAAGGAGATGGAGAGCGAGGGACAGACATGCCAGACCCAGATAGATGGAGCGAGTGGACGGACCCAGGTTCCGTTTCACCATGCTGGTAGAATAAAGGGAAAGAAACGACCATTGCTCAGTGCATTACGTGTACACTGTTCACACATACTAGAGGGAACACATCCGGAAACACAGCAGAACCTTTAGACATCCTTGTCCAAACAACAGGATACAACTCTAATGGCCAAATGTCCGTCTGTACAAAACACTTTGTGAACAAAAGTTTCCAAACACTTGCAGAGACCATGTATATCACGGCAGTCTTGAGTTTCCATTAAAGCAACTTGAATGATCTGTTCTGGTGTAGACGTTTGTTAGTGGTGTGGCCTCTTCAGCTGGTGACTCCTCCACAATGACCAGAAATATGTTTGAAGGAGAGAAGGGGAGGCTTTTAACCCCGACAACATCAACAAGTTTAGTTTAACTCTACCAATTCTGTCCAGAGTAGTGGTCAAAGACACAAGCAGGAGTTTGCCAGAAGCTTGCAGACGGCTACCAAAAAGGCCTCGTTGAGGTAAAAACGGTCGAAGGATGTTTAACCAAATATTAACATTTCTGTACAGATATTTTTGACCCAGCAGATTTTGTCATTTTCAAGAACTATAATATGTATAAAATGTCTAGATCTATGAAATCTATAAAGGAACAAAACCCATGGTTGTTTTCTGGTTACAAAGACGGTTTCAATGATTCCTTCATAGAGTCACTGGAAACTCAAGACCGCCATGATATGATGATGTGGTTTTAACTAGTGTCCAGAAACCTTCACAGTTCACGAGTGTAGCAGTGATTTAACCAAACATCAGCATGCTAACGTGAACATAAAAACAATGCGTCACGTTTTCCGGGTAGCTGTTTACCATATAAACCTTCTCAGTCAAAGTTAACGGGAATTCATCCAAGACATGGCGCTCAAACACAAGCGTCAACCTCAAGGTAGTCAATCCTGCATCAACACCAGTGGAGTGAATACACAAGAAGTGATGCTCGCTGTGATCATCTTCCCTCCATCAGGACAAAGTCAAACGTTGCCTCTAACCGTCACCGGCTGTTGTCGGTGCTTGGTATGGGAGCCACGTTACAGACGGGTGATCTAGTTCACCGAGCGTCTGCATGGTTGTGTAACCATCTAACAGCCTGACACATTCACGAAGCCCAGCAGAGCACATGTTGGTACCTCACGGTGCTCCCACACCGCCATGATAACATCCCACTTTCAGGGAACATCAGCAGCAATCACCAAGACGCCGTTAAACATCTGCTTTGGTCTCCTCGTTAAAACATAGTCACGACCTGTTTAGTGAGGACAGAGTCACCCTACACATGATTAACTACGTTACACAGTACTTGTATTGTGAGACCATCGGTGTGGAGACAGATATTCAAGCACATTGGTGCTGCTCTAGTTAAGCAACAAACGCTCAGATAATCATTTACATCAAATCCTCCACGAGAGAAAAGCTCAATAAGAAAATCAATATATTATTGAACAATTTCTGGCTCCTGAATTCCCCACGAGGAGCAGCAGGCTGAAGGAATTACTCACATCTCTTCCCTTCAAGACCTTTTTTCTCTTCCCCTCTCTCTTTCTTTCCACTCCTCTCCACTTTCTGTGTCAGTGAGATAAAAAAATCATTCTTATCCCAGAGAGGCTACACTTGTATTTGTTTGCTATCATGCGGTTGCTGCAAAGCAAACAGTAGCGAGGAGGTCGCAGGTCGCGGTGACCCGTCCTGTGTGACCGCAGTCAGGACGAAGGGAATCCAGCAGCGCTGCCAAATGATCTTTCAGTCGGAGTTCGGGTTCGCTGGCTGATTCTGCCCGTGCTGATCAGTGTCCTGACACAAAACATCCATCCTGACTGTTGATGGAGTCGCAGGAAAACATTTTTTAACAACTACTTTCAGCTTTGTTTTTTTTACTTTTTTTCAGTTCTTTTTCGTGATCGTTCTCAGGTCTGAGCAGTAAATGTCAAGCTGGGTGCACATGAGCATCGGGCTCATTTAGTTTATGTTCTGATTTAATAGATGAGCTAATGATGGAGCTTGAGATGCCAACTATCAGACTGCTCCTTAATCCCCTTGTCGTCCACATCTTTTATTCTCTTCATCCTCCTCCTTTCACTCTTGTCACAGGCCCTGCTTCATGTCCGCTCTCTCATCTTTCAGCACTAATCAGATCGGCCCTGGGTTTTGACTTGTTTGAGGGGGACACTTGATTGGTCCTTTGCTCGTTTTGTGAATTCAAGACGGCTCTTTTTCATTACGCACAATGGTTTGCTTTAGCTCGCTCCAAAAATGAAAGCGGTGACAAAAGCGGTGAGCCGGATCGTCTTTACAAACAGTTTGATTCTGGCGGCGCATTAAGGTGCACGCACACGCCAGGAAACATGCAGAGTAATGAATTGGTATTCCGAAGGAGCTCAGATTAAATCACGTATTCATCCCTTTGACACGTCGCTCTTTTTGTCTCTCTTTGAACTTGCCCTCCTCCTTTATCATGAACCATCCATTATCTCTCTGACTGCCACTTCAGATCCTTCACTCTGACTTTCAGGGTTTGGTGTCTTCTGGGGGTTGAACGATCCATCTCTGGCATACTGCTAATTAGCTAACTATATGTTGCTGTTAATGAGCTAACTGCTCTGAGAGACGATGTATTATGTATGTTGCAGCTGGTCCCAGCAGAATAGCTTGATGTTTCCAAGCCTGCGGCAGCGCTGGGGTGTGAGGCTGAAGGTTCTGCTTCGTTAGAACTCTTAAATGTCACAAATAAAGCTGCACGATAAACACCTACACAGAGAGAGATGCTCTGCTACTCAGATTCAAAATGCACGACAGCCAGCCTGCTCATTGTCCTAATTATTAATGTCTGCGCCTGTAAACCAGAATGGTGATCGGACGTGATGTGGACCGGAACCATTAAGGGTTTAAAGATTCATTAATTTCATGGTCTGATGTGCCAAAGTGGCTGAATGACTGGACACATTTACAGTGAGGCATACAAGCGGCAGCATAAGGAGTGCTGAGAAAACGATCAGAGTTGTGCTGCAGCGCGTACAGAAACCTACCCTGACCCATAATCAGCTTCAGTTTCAGTACAGTCAGGGAGTTGCATCCATTTCATTCTGAGGGGAACATGACCGTCATCTAACAGACGTTTAAATATTTCTGTGGTGAAAGTCCAACAGTAGCGTGACTCGGTTCAGTTAGGGTTAGAGTTAGGGTTAGGGTCTACTCTCATTATAGGGTTAGGGTCTACTCTCATTACAGGGTTAGGGTCT
>NW_007579280.1:37212-39425 GCF_000690725.1 Stegastes partitus
TTTTGTTTTTCTATCAACAGGTCTGTCCATGAAGCTAAACAGTAAAAATTACTTTATTTTGTTGTAATTTTTTTAAAAATTTGTTAATTTACAGATTTCACCTGTTTTGTTAAATTACAGACAATAAATAGTAAAATTACGGAAACAAATAATAAATCCGTGTCAACCCTAAAAAACAGGCTACAACCGTAAAACAAGTCTACATCAAAAATCTGTGTTTACAAATAATAATGTTTTATTTGACATTTTTTTACTGCAATATGTCATTATTTGAATAAAAAATGTGGCATATTATCGCATATAAAGGATGAATCTTTGTTCACTGTTATTTTACAGTTTTGCAGTTAATTACAAATAATGACAAATTAAATCACAAGTAAATCATAATCATAAAAAGCATTAATAGTTCAAACTCTACATCACGTCCACATTAAGTCTTTAGTTTTGTAAATAGTAGTTTGTTATTTTTACAATGTGTGACCAGAATTCTAAGTTTTACTGTATTTGAATCAACCCAAAGTTTTGTTTCACACATATTTGCCCTCATTTTCACAGTTTCTAAACATTACTGTATGTTCCACCACGTACAGACGTTTTCTGGCTCCCCTGCTGCCAGATTTTCACTTTTAGTTTCATTTTTTCGAGTTGCTGGTTTATTTACAGTGTTTGCTTCTAGCCCGGGTGAGACCATCCTGGTAGAAACACGAGCACGCTTTCAGTTTGGCCCAGTTCACCACAGAACCGTGTATGAGTCATAGGATTGCGACATGACGTCCATCTGAGTGATACGGAGAAAGCAATATCACCTGAAACAGCAAAGCAGGAACTCACGCAGCACTTTCTGGTGATTTTCTATATTTCTGTTGTTATCAACAAACCTGCTGAAAAGACCAAAGCAGTGCATCATTCTGTCTGTCTGTCTGTCTGTCTGGACATCTGCCCAAAGCCCACTGACTCCTACTGGTTTAACAACAGCTACAGCTCCATTTTTAATAAAGCCAGATGGTTCCTGCCACAGCTGGGCACTGCAGTTTTTACCAGACATGCTCCCAAAACACGATAAATCGAGCCTTTGCTGAGATTTTCAGCCATCGGTTAACGTGTTTAAATGATGATTCCAGTGGCTGATCTCCCATTAATGTGGCTGTTGTGGTTCTTGGATGACGCTCGCTCTGTGTTCTCCACCTGCTTTGTGGAGATCTGGGAAAGTTGTACAAGGCAAACACAGAGTTGGTCATCTAGGACAGCAGCTTCTCCAACTGCCGTAAGGACCACCTCGAGGCAGGAAAAAGTAAAATCAGCATTTTACAAGAAGCCTTATCAGAGATGACAGAGGCTGTTTGTTGAAGTGTCGACCCGGACCGTTGGATTCTGATCAGTGAGAGAGGAAGTAAGTGGACAGACTGCTGGTGGACGTGTGTGAGCTGTGATCCCATTCACGGTGATGACCAGAGTGTGTTCATGTCAGCCACCACCAATCAGCGTCAGCTTCTGTACAACAGCCACCACAACGAAGGGCTGTGGTTCCTTTTTTTTCCAAGCTGCTCTGATGAAATGAAAGCACAGTCCCACCGTCTTGTGGATTTGTTCTGTTCTGCTCTGATCTGATAACGGGATGTCGGCCCAATCCAATACACTAACGTATTTTAAAACTGTGCCGCTTTCAGCTTCTTTACAGCCTCAGTCCCATTTTATTTTCTTTCTTTCTCCCATTCAGCCGCACATAAAACACTCAAACGCTCCCATTCAAACAGCAGAGAGCATCCTTCAGAGCTTTGAAGCCCCGTTTCCCTCACAGCAGCCTAATGTAGGTTGCTTGGAAACAACCCAGAATTTGGCACCTAATTGGAGCGTGCGCATGCTTCGTACGGCGGCGGCGGCGGCTGTGTTGTGCAAACTCAAGATAATTAGATGGAGTGAATTCCAGACCACATCCGGCCCAACGGAGAGCAAAACCAGCCCAAACACTCCCCGTGTTCGTGTTCACGGGCGCTGTTTCTGCACCAGAGAGAGCACGTGTGGATCCTGCATGCGGGTAAACACCTGTGTGCTCGCACCTGCCGGTTGTGTGTCAGTGTGTAGAACTGAAGTCTTGTTCTAGTCGTACGGGTTAGAGTTGAATACAAAGAGAGTCGTGTTGATCACGTGTCGGTTTGAAGTGCTGCGAGCGCTGCACCGCTGGTCCGTGTGTGTGTTGCAACCTACACAATCTG
>NW_007579280.1:40849-42389 GCF_000690725.1 Stegastes partitus
GTTAGGGTTAGTGTTAGGGTTAGGGATCGTGTTAGGGTTAGGGTTAGGGTTAGTGTTAGGGTTAGTGTTAGTGTTAGGATTAGTGTTAGTGTTAGGATTAGTGTTAGTGTTAGTGTTAGTGTTAGGGTTAGGGTTCAGGTTAGGGTTCGGGTTAGGGTTCGGGTTAGGGTTCGGGTCAGGGCTAACCCTAACCCTAACGCCACCCGAGTGGGTTCGGGTTAGCCCTGACAGTATTGTGTCAAGGCTGTGTGAGAATCCCAGAGGTTCCATGGTTTTTGCGGGAACGCAGCAGGGTCTGGACCACGTGTGATTCCACTTGTTGAACAGTGATTCTCGTTTGCACTTTCATGAGCGACTGACTGAGTTCCTTCTTGCTTTGTAGCAAAGCAGCTGTTCTCATTTAGCTGAACTGGTCAAATAACACATACAACAAGATTGTGAGGCTTCCTGAGTCCAACTTTAAGGCCGACCAGGTGGTTCTGTTCCTATCACGGCTCATGGTACCATCTTGGTTCTATTAACAGTCAGCTCATGAATGATAAGTTTGAGGTCAGAATCTCTCTGGTTCTACAGTGTCTGGGCTCAACCGTCTGCATGGACGATGGGTGCATTTCCAACAGAGCCGACAGGTGAAGTGACTATCACTGATTATCTGGTCACAAGATGGGACACATCAGGCAGGAAGTCAACAGTCCGTTCTTAAGCTGAGGTCTGGAAAACGTAAGGATCTGAGTGACTTTGACAAAGACCAGATTGTGAGGGCCAGAGCTGCCAACAGGGGTCCTGTTTGGGACAACTGGCGAAGTGGTGCCAGGATCGTAGCATCACGATACATGATTGGGTGCAAAGGTTTCCCCGTGTAGTCCAGTCCTACAGAGGAGCTACTGCAGCTGCTGAACATCTTAATGCGAGCTGTGATGACAGTTTGTTGTATGTGGCTGCTGCGTAGCCACAAAGCTGTCAGAGTGCCCACACTGAACCCAGCCCTTCCTACATGGATCATGGAGGGAGTGAAGAAGAAGGTGTGTTGCTGTGATGAATCACGGTTTCTTTTAATCATGTATACGGTTGGGTGATTCGTCAGGGGAAGACATGGCAGCAGGATGAACTATGGGGAGATGGGAAGCCGGCAGCAGCAGCGGGATGCTTTGTGGAACATTCTTCTGGGAAACCTTGGGTCCTGACATTTATGTGGATGCTGACCCTAACCCTAACCTACCGAAAGATGGCGCAGACCACCCTTTCGTAGTCATGCTACTCTCTAATAGCAGCATCTCCTTTCTGCTTCATAAGGCTTCCTGCCACACTGCAGACATTGTTGAGGAGTGATTTGAGGAACATGACAAAGAGTTCAAGGTGTTGACTGGGCTTTGAATTTCCCAACGAGTCAGATCCATGCAGGATCCACCCAGAATTTAAAGGATCTGTTGCTAAAGTCTCGGAGCCTCATACTCCAGGGGGCCTTCAGAGGTCTGGTGGGGACCTTATCCCACACCAGGGAACTGGTTGTCATATTGGGCTGCACGGTGGCGCAGTTGGT
>NW_007579280.1:42539-43646 GCF_000690725.1 Stegastes partitus
GTGTGTGTGTGTGTTTTCTGTGTGTGTGTCAGCAGCAGCAGCAGCAGCGTTTCATCATGTGTTTCCTGCTGTTTGATGTGATGCTCACTCGTCCTCCTGCTCCCTCCCTCTCAGCTTATCTCTTTATTTCCCTCCCTCACCTGCTCTTTTTCTGCCTGCCTTCACCTCCTCTGCCTCCCCCTTCCACTCCCACTCTTCCTCCCTTTCTTTTTCTTTCTCTCTGTCTCTCTGGAAGCTCAGAGGCCTGAAGTCTTTGAAAGCAGTGACTCCTGCTGCTGCCGCTACACTGGCAGTATGGACGGGCCATGAATATTTCATCTGGGAGGGTGAGAGAAAGAGAGAGATGTAGGGAGGGAGCCGGAGGATTGAAAGATGTGGGAGACGAAAGGGAGAGAATGAAGAGAGAGGGGGAGGCAGGAGTGATGGAGCGAAACAGGTGAGTGCAAACAGGTACAAATAAAGACAAAGAGGAGCAAATACAAATGGAGGGAAGATGGAAACAAGACAGAAACACAGAGAGCGCCGAGAGGAAACTGGAGTGGAATACAAACTAGACTCAGAGCAGCCAAGTGCTCCATCTGCAGCTATTATTCTGTAAACACACGAGATGTAAAAACCAGCACATGCCAGGTGATTCAATCCATCCATCCATCAGTCCTCCACACACCGCTGCAGACAATAGAATAGAACAGAAAAATACTTTAGAGGAGCTGCTCTGTTCTGCTTTCATGGCATTTGTACTGAACGCCTGGTTTGCTTCTCTTCCTCTACGTTTCTTCACTCGTCCAACCTCGTGATCACACCTCGCTGTCTCCTCGTCCGTTTCATGGTGACCTCTGGGTGGGACTATCCAGCCTCGCTAACGCGCTCCACATGGGACAATCTGCCATCTGCTGTGGATCTGGGGATGAACGTGGGCGTGACAGTGTGAAGAGGGAAAGAAGAAGAAGTTAGATCGAAGAGGAGAACACGCCCCAAGTGGGTTCAGGTTCGGGTTAGTGTTAGTGTTAGTGTTAGGCATAGTGTTAGTGATAGTGTTGGGTTAGGGTTAGGGATAGTGTTAGTGTTAGTGTTAGGGATCGTGTTAGGGTTAGGGTTAGGGTTAGG
>NW_007579280.1:44885-51926 GCF_000690725.1 Stegastes partitus
ATGACCCTAGTGAGGATGAAGGTGTAGAGATGATGGATGGATGGTTCTCATATTGCTGCTGATGAATCTGTATCCTGTTGCTATGTAGGCAGAAGATGAACAGACAGAAATAGATCTCCACTCCACCATTCCTCCGTCCAGCACAGAACAATGCAGAGGCTGATGTCAGTGATGTACTACAGTGGTTTAGTTTCCATCAAGCTGCTGGCTTGTGGGAAACAGATGTAAACTGGAGTTACCACCTCAGGCACCCAGTCAACTTTACATCCACACTGCTCCAGACGCAGACACAATGAAGAAGCAAAGCTGATTCTGACAGAACACCAGGTTGCAGCCACGGCAGTAGACGACGGTTGGAATATGGATACCGCTGCGAAGAAAGCTACAAATTCTGACATGTCGATATCATCCTAAATCCAGCAGCACTGAAAATCTGTACAATCAGGAAGGTTTCAGGAATTCAGTGTGAGCTCAGATGTGAGGTATGGTCAGTCTGGACGGTGGTGTTGAACAATGGTCACAGAGCTGCACTGAAGCTGAACTTGGCCTTCAAGTATCGTCCCTTTATCCTTTTAGACTCATAACTAGTGTTTGATTTCCTGAGTTACGGCTGACAATGAGTTTTGTAAAGTCACCGAGACCTCTGACAGTTCCTCCTGGAGTCTAAGTCAACGTTTCTGGCAAGTTTAAAGAAAGTCCTTCAAAGCTGAGAGGCGCTTATCAGACGGACGCCCCGACAGTCATTTTATTCGTTTATTTTTTGCTCCTTTGACAACAATTATGCTGGAAAATAAAAAGATTCAATCGTTAAATGAACCTTTTTGCTGCAGCTGCTACGAAGCTCTGCCTCCGTTCAGACAGCTGGAGACACAACAGAAACTAAACAGCAAAACCTTCTGCAGTTCAGAACAGAATCCAGCAGTCGTCCCACGTTGGTCCAGTTTATATCTGCAGGTGCTCCCAGTGTCCTGCTGCTCCCTTTCAATCTGCTTATTTCTAACATTTCTAATATTTTTCTAAGACTTACAGACTCACTTCATCCAGATTTACATGTTCTTCACTTGTTTCTATTTTAATAATTTTCTCTTTTTTATTTATCTCTTCTTTGCTTTCTGCCCTTTTTTGCTTCCGGTAAATAACACATAGCTTTTTATTCCTCCTTTCCTTCCTCCTTTCTTCCTTTCCTTTCCTTTTTTTTTTTTAGGAATTTTCTCATTTTAATTCAGTGATCTTAGTCTTCCTTGAGGTTTCTATTATTTATTTATTTTATCATTTAAATAAAAAGATCTAATTATTAAATGAACACATTTTGCTGCAGCCTCCACGAAGCTTGAATTTCAGACACAACCGGAGAAACAAACGCTTGTTTTAATAACAGAAACTGAACAGGTTCTGCAGTCGAAGAAGAAAACAGAAAGGAAACGCAGCAGGCTTCTCCCCATGCTGGTCCAGGTTTCTCTCTGCAGGTCTTCCAGTGTTCTGGTCCTGGCCTCGGCTAACTAGACTGCACGCTACAGGCACCGCGCTTCACCAGAGCTGCCACATAAGATCAGCTTCACTGCAAGTGTTTCATCAGCCCGTACGGCCCGGTACTGGCCCGGTACTGGCCCGGTAATGGCCCTGGGGGCTTCTTTGGCAGCAGAGCCCCAATATGTGACACTAAAGAGCAAGATGGTTTCCTCTAAACTCAGGGGAGGTCAGAGGTGTGCACGTCTTCCAAACAGAAGCTAATTGGTCCATCCAGCCTGGAAAGTGGAGGATGGATGGATAGATAGATAGATAGATAGATAGATAGATAGATAGATGGATAGATAGATAGATAGATAGATAGATAGATAGATAGATAGATGGATAGATAGATGGATAGATGGATAGATAGATAGATAGATAGATAGATAGATAGATAGATAGATAGATGGATGGTGAGAGTTACACTGAGCTGTTTGCTGCTTTCTATGGCTGTGATGGTTTTTCTTGAATATCATCTGCACCGTAACTCATCTTCCAAATAGAAAAATCCAGCTGCTTCATTTTACATTTTCAAAATAAAAAAATAATACTAATGAACGACATCTTCGGATGAACCGAAGCGAAATGTTGAAATCTGCAAACGCAGCACAGCGAGGACGAGGAGCTCCACGTGTGAGCGGCCATATGGCTCGTGACTCAGAGAGCTCGCCAGCGTCGTGCTGCTCGTCCACGCTCGTGATTCCTAATTGATGAGTTTTGCTGAGAGCGAGGATCCGTTCCTCATGAAGTCAGACTGAGTGTTGTGGCTGAGGAGGAGGTAGCCGGGAGGACACAGAGCAGAGCACAGAGGGCGTGTCGCTGTCATTTCTCTCCAGATAAAGTTGTCAGCAAAAAAGCCAACGCCGCAAATTGTGTGTGTGTGTTTACCCGTGTTTGTGTGTCCCTGCACCAGCAGATGACTGGTTTCCAGCAGATGACTGGTTTCCAGCAGATGGCATAAAGAGCCTCCGAGGACACGAGTGTGCGCTCACTCGCAAAATATTTGGAGGACAAAATACAGAACAGAAACGGATGCATTTTTCAAACGGGCCTGTTGACACGTGGCCGTCTTTATGTTCTAATGACAGAAGTGCTCAGATGTGTGACCTCGGTGAAGAAGTCCTCTGCTCACTGTAGATGATGGACGGATGGACGGTTCTGATGCAACCGGACACTCCGACTGCTGTTGTCAGTCTGCATGTCTCACCCTCGTCGTTTCACATTCTCTCTCTCACACCACTCGTTGTTTTCTCACTTCCCCACTCATCTTCTGACACTCATTTATCTTCACAGCTCTCTCTTATGATCTGATTTTTCTCATTTTGCAGCGCCATGCAGTATGCAGAAACAGAAAAATAAATGTGGCCTCATGATGAACAGAGAGCGGCTGATGAATATGAATGCACAGACTGATGGATTTGTGAACTGTGTCGGCTTCAAACACAGACTGGCAGCAAGTAAACCACACCGCAGTCAGAAATATTCAAAAACCCAAAGAAAAGATTCTTCTTACAAAAAGAATAATGAGATCAGGTACAACTTTTGCTTCCTCGCAAGAAAAATACAACCGAGTGCACAAAGGAGACGAGTTTAAACTTCTGAAAAAGGTCCAATGCAATGAGGATAAATAATTCAGAATGTGCTTTATAAATAAATGAGGGAACAAAGTGGATTGTCGCAGACAGGAAGGTGTGTTTGCACACACAGTATCCTGACAAGAGAGCCCAAGTCCTCCGAGAACCGAGTCGCATGCTTCAGAACATGATCACACATCTGCTCACGCTGCAGTGAAACCAGGAGGAAGACCAAAGGTGGAGGAAGAGACGTCCTGGGAAGAGACAGAAGGCGGATGAGAGGCAGACGTGGAGGAGATGATACCGGCGTGATGGAGGAGGATTAAGCACATTGTGAAGAGCAGCGTCTCAGAACTTGGAGGGAGTTTTGAGTGAATAAACCTAAAGAAGTCATGTTCATGTTCCCTCGTGGAACTAAAGCTGCTGCAGCTGCAATTAAATGTAATAATACTGGATATATCTTATTATTATTGTTGTTGTTGTTAATCCTGTAATCATCTGCTCATAAAGCTTCTTGTTAACAAACAGCAAAATGAAATGTTTTAATCAGTCAAAGTATTTCGTGACTAAGCTGGACCGACACCAGGTACCGTTAGCCCAACTCAACTACAACATTACATGAACAGAACCAGAACATGCTGTTTATGGATCGGATGCTGGTTTCTGTGTCAGGAGGCCAGTGTGGTTTCTTAAGCTAACAAGCTACGATCACAAACACTGGCACGGCTCCTAAACAGGATATACATTTGCCTCGTCTGGGTTCTTGGTTGTGCCGTCCATCTGGTCCCTGTTCCGCTGCGGTCCAGACTCTGACAGGAACTAGCTTCTTATGGGATGTAATCACCAAAGGACAGGTAACGTGAGCACACTGTCTGTGATTTCCTTCAGCAGCAGAGTGAATCCAGGGACAACGTGTGTGAAAACAAAACCTCCAAAAACACCGACTGGTTGAGATAACAGGGCTTACACAATCAGGTGAGTCAAGACCGTTATTTATAGCAGCAGCAGCCACCTGACAGCTGCTTTATGCCAAATAAAGAAGAACCTGGAGGGGATTTATGATCAAACTAATGAAACAGAAAACAAACCAGGAGTGGGTATATTTTTACACGAATGGCCTCGGAGGAACGAAAACCAACATTTTTTTGGCGTTATTGCAGCTCTGCTTCTACAGAAGCCTCCAGAAAGCCGTGGAGCTGAGCGAGGGATGGAGGGAGGAATATGAGATGCAAAGTGGGTGACAAAAGAAAAAGCCGGAGGAAGAGCAGAGCCTGTTCCTGTCCAGATGGAGGCTCCGTGGGATTCTGGACCATGTGAGTGTGAAGAGTGATAATTCTGGTGAGCGACCAAGTGGAGGCTGAGTAGGTGGATTACCTGCTCCGCCTCTATGAAATGACGAGGAGGTTGGTGTCAGGATGCTTCTGATTCACTGTCACTATACTATAAAGTTGTGTGTTCACATCTCTAATCTCATGATGTCAAACCTTGTTTTTATACTCTTTATGCTGTTTTAGCAATAAATTCAGATTATTTATCCACATGAGACTCCAAACTCTTGTTTCACAGCCTGCACTGGTTTCAGCAACATCAACCCAGAGGAAGAATGCCAGGAGCCAAGATGTTCAGATCAAAGAGCTGAAAATAGTTTCATAGAGAGTCACAACAACAAACTATGTGTCCCCAAGCAGAGATCAATTACAGTCCTAACTAGACTGTTAAGGACGGTGCTAGTTCTCACTGACTATCAAGGACGTTAGACTTACGGTTAGAGTCCAGACAAGAGGGCAAACAGCCACCCAAACCATAGATTAACTAACCACACTACCTACTTTGTCTAAAAAAGAAAAAAGCTGTGAAAGTCTGGCAGCAACAGTGCCAAAAAAATACAGAAAAATATGCTGCAACATCTAAAAAAGACTGTAAAATAACTCAACTTTATTTAAAACAACCAGTGCTGACGCAAAGTTCTGTACATCAAGAATAAATCATATAAAACATAAAACAATTAAAACAGTTAAAATAATAACGACAATAAAATGATAAAGACAAGAGCAAAGTCTCACACTGGGTCAGAAGCCAAGGACTACCAGTGGGTTGTGAGATGTGTTTTAGAAACGGGCAGTGAAGCAGCCTGTGGACTGTGCAAAGGCAGATTGTCCCATAACTTAGGAGCAGCAGTAGAAAAGGCTCCGGGATTGGATTTTGGTACCTCTAGGCGCAGCTGGTCAGCTGACCTGAGGCACCGAGAGTTTTATGAACTAGCCGACACTGTTGAGCAGCCGTGGATCCAAGACTTGGAGGAGAAACAGCATTAAATGCTAGAAAGTGGTATTTATTTGTATTAGAATAAAGACAGCTTTAGGAGAGTCTCAGAGTGAGGAAGCCGATCTCTAGCTGCTGAATGGACCGGAGCTGCTTCACCAGGTGTGTTACCTGTAAAGAAGAGAGAGAGAGACACCCACAGCACCTACCTGCCCACACACACACACACACACACACACACACACACACACACACACACACAACAGAAAACACAACATGCTACCAATCAGAGAGCATGACGACATTTTAGACGATACAACAAGAACAGAAAGGAAAGAACACTTTACAAGACGACACAACGCCACATTTAGAGGAAGCACACTGAAGAACACACAGCAGAACACATCCAAACAGGAAGCCATACAACATTTTACCAGAACACATCATATACAGTCCTGGACAAACACATCAGACCACCTGGTTTTCTTCAGCTTCTTGTTCATGTTAATGTCTGGTACCACTGAAGGTCCATTTGTTTGGACAAACATAATGACAACAACAAAACCAGCTGATCAGAGTTTAACTTCAGAGCTGGTATCAGACATGTTCCAGGGTTTCTTGGTACTAAGTTCTTCCACCAGCAGCTATGGCATTGTGCTGCCAGAACCAGAGCTGTTAGATGTTCCACACATGATGCACAGGAGTTAGTACCTGATGGCAGAACCATAGTTTCTGATGACTGCAGCCATGCGTCTCGGCTGCTCTCCACCAGGTTCTGACATGGTTCTGCTGCCACAGCAGCCCGTTCCTGCTGCTCACATTCACACTAACGTGCTTTGTTTGTGGGCTTGTGCTTCTCCATTTAGCCTTTGATGGTCTCCACAGGTTTTCAGCTGGATGTAGATCTGGTGACTGAGCGGGCCAAGGCATGGTTACAGTGTTCTGGTTCTCCATCCAGGCTTTAGCTGACCTCGCCGTGTGCCAAGGGGCATCGTCTGGTTGGAAACCCAGTCACTGGAGGCAGGAAAGAGTCAGAAATTGTAACTGCATTGTAAGAAAAAAAAAAAAGAATTACCTTTTAATAAAATGTAGATTTCTGATGTAGACTTTATGTGCAGTTTTGTCCCGTTGGTTTACAGTCAGCATGTCCTTTTTTCTATAATTACATGACATGTTACCTGTACTTTAACAAAACAGGGAAACAGTTTCAGTCCTTTTATACATCAGGCTTCTATCAAATAACAGCAAATATCTGGATATGTTTCTTATGATTTGTCATTTTGTTTTTTCTGAGGAACATCTGGCACAAGGATCAATAAAGTTTGATCTCATCTGTTCTTATGTAAATAACAGTAAATTGTAAAAATTATACCTAAAGACTTTATTTTTTACACAGTACTAATAAATCCAATCTAAAGCAACAACAGACGGGAACTTTGGTTAACAGTCCAAACTCTAGCTCAGAAGAACTGTTTTGGGTTTAAGCAAAGTTCACATTCACAGCACGGATTAAAACATTTACTGGGAAACATTCACACCGTTCACAACCACAACCCTCCAGAATTCTAGGACTCACGGTGTCAGACTGTGCTAGCCCAAACCTTTACCAGCCAGGAGGGAAATCCTGAGATACTCAACTTTCCACAGCCAGCTAACCCTAACCCTACCCCAGCTAACCCTACCACACCAAACCCTA
>NW_007579280.1:53206-55082 GCF_000690725.1 Stegastes partitus
CCAAACCTTTACCAGCCAGGAGGGAAATCCTGAGATACTCAACTTTCCACAGCCAGCTAACCCTAACCCTAACCCAGCTAACCCTAACCCCCTCAGTAGACCAACAAGCTGCAGTATCCCCTTTTTATGTACAATAAACAATACCGTTCGTATTTAGAAACATCTATTTATATTACACTGGTTATTTGCATAATTCATGTATATACGTATATATTTGCATTTGCACTGTTTATTATTATTAAATCTTTATTATCTATATCTTTTGTATATATAAACATATATACATATCTTTCCTCAATATCCTCATTTTTATATTCTCTGCTTGCACTATTCTTTTGTATGTGTGTATTTTTGTGTTTGCACTATATTTCTCTGTGTGTGCTGCAGCTGACAACAGCGTGAAGTTCTCCACTGTGACATAAATAAATTCATCTCTTATCTTTCAGACGACCTTTGGATCACGTGTGTTTTTACAGAGAAACTCTTGCGTCAGGAAGCAAAGCATGGATCTCTGCCCTCTCTAATGGAAAAGCACTTTGTTTCAAAATAATTTATGCCCCCATGCTACTTAATTTACAACGTAATGGCTAAATCAATATTTGCTCTGGCTGTAATGAATAGTTTTCTCCCTGAAGTCTAATGCCGGCAGAGCAACACTTCATTTTCTAATCAACAGACTCTGGACAAGCTTCTACGCTGGATATCTGCTCAAGCTTTTAAAACCCTGTGAATTTCATCTATACATCTGCCATTCAGTCACAGATCCCACTTTTAGCCGTGCATTTACCGTAAAGAAAGCATTAAAGACACTTGACCAGCTGAAGATCAGCCCAGGATAACCCCCTGCAGCAACAGACTGGACTAATGGACTGCTTCATGTTTCAGAACGAGGTTGCTCTGTCTGGCAGCCTGGAGGTCTGAGGCCAGCTCTCCATCCATCCCCTGGATTAATTTGGATTACAGTCAGTCCATTCCTAGATGGAACATTATGGATTAGATAGGGTTTGGTAATCCACGAGGAATACATTTCTGACTGATATGTGTTGAACGCTGAAGATGTCAGCCTGGAAGGTCGCAGGTCAACTCATTATTGCAGTCAGCCATATTTATTTCTAGGAGAGGCCTGAGAGGTTCCAATAAACAGCATTCTCATTTATTTTGTCCTAGATTATGCTTGAAATATTGCTTGTATCTGAAGTGCATTTTTTATCAACATGTCGTTGCTATTCGTGGCTTGGTTCATCAACCAATCACTGATCAGCGACAACATTAAAACCCCCTCCATAGTACTGAGTAGGTCACTGTGCATGGACACAGGACCTCTGGCGGCATCTGTAGGTCGTGGGTATTCATGCTCAATTGGATTATGATCTTGGGAGTTTGGAGGCCAGGTGGAGACCTTGGTAGTCCTGCTCAACCTCCCAGCGTCTAGAGCTGGCTGGGAAGACAACAAGAATCAGTTGTTCTTGGTTTAGTAAAGCAATTTATTGCTAGTGACAAAATTAACAAAGGAAACAGTGATAATGCTCCAAAGAAAACAGAGCTGGTGGGTGTTGCTAAAACAAAGAACCAAATGAAACCAAACGAAGGCTAACAGAGTGTTAAAGCTAGCTAAAACAAAAGAACAAAATCAAACTGCCGAGCCAAGCTGAAGGACACAATAGCAACACCCATGTGACTAACCAGTGCCTCAAAACCCACACAGCTGCATTTCATCATGTCTCAATGGCTGCAGAAAGACGAACCTGGTAACTCCCAACCTGGTTGTACAGCTGCTAACAGAAGCTGCATATTTCATCTGGGACAAAACAGCAACGAGAATGCTCTTTATACGAACCTCTAAGGCCTCTCACAGGAATAGATATGGTTCACTTGC
>NW_007579280.1:55867-85434 GCF_000690725.1 Stegastes partitus
GGAGCTGGGGGGCGGTCCGATCAGGTGTGGAAGGAGCTGGGGGGCGGTCCGATCAGGTGTGGATCTCTTATAGCCTTCAGTTATATTTCTGTGGGCTGCAGAGGGCCCTGTGTTACAACCAGAGGAGCAAAAGCACCCGTTTCTGGGTTTGCTGCCTTTCTTTGAGGCGAATAATCCCAATAAAATAAAGTGCGAGGAAGAGATTTGTACTGAAGTGTTGGAATCTGGCGTTGGATCTGTGTGTTCTCCCACGTCTCGTCTGCTTGGTGCCGAGTGCCGAGAAGGAAATTAACACCCGATAGCCTGCCAGCAGCGGTTGGAAACTCGCTGTGACAGGCGATTTTGTTAAGGCGACAGAACCACAGCAGGTGTGAGACGAGCAGCAACAACAGAAACTATAACTCCTGCATAGTGCACAGTTCAATATGTCTCTCTCACAGCAGGTGTCTGGCTTCTATACAGTGAAGCACCGTGTTGTGAAGCTCTTCAGCCTCCACAGAAGTAGCTCCATCTCCTATTCGTGTTCAGAGTTTCTCAGATTCAGTGAAGTGTTTGGATCTCCAGATGTATGTGTGTGAAACGATGCACGAGTCGTCTGAACAGCACGGCGAGAGTCAGTAAAATGGGATTTGTGTGAATATTGTGTCCGACGTTAAAGAGATGAACGCTTTGTTGTGACTCCTTACTGAGTGTAAGCAGTTTGTCACACGCAGCGCTAACGAGGTTAGCGGGACTTCGACTCAGCTGACATGTCAGTTGTGTGACTGTGGCCGTCTGGCACGAGCTGGAGAGCCGCCGATCAGCTGAAGGTGCAGACTGGTCCGCTAAAAGAGACGATGGCGTGAACAAACGGCGCTGGGCTCAGTCTTATCCACTGGAACGAACGCCCAGGCTGCCTCGTGCTAATTAGAGATTACACGTCGTGCTGCTTTGTTGTTGCAGCGCTCACAGCATCGGTCGGTGTGTACAGGTGAGATCTGTGCTGCTTCTCACTGTGCAGCTTGTTAGACATCACAACGGGTTGTTAGCACACAGAGACTCCAAACTGATGTTGCATGACTGATGTCTGGAGGCAAAGAAGAATATAAAAGAGGTTTGTTTTTTAGAAAATCCCCTCTCCGGCTTTGTTTCTACAGATCTCTTGTAAGCCTGCTCTCCTTTGTGTTTGGCCAACGTGTCTGTAAGAACGTCAGCCTTACGCTGTGTGTGTGTGTGTGTGTGTGTGTGTGTGCGAGTAAGCATGTTGAGATGCGTCTTGGCTGAAGAAACGTTTGAGAAATGCGAGATGACGAATTGAGGGATTCGGCAAAAGGCAGGTGACAGCCGACAGGAAGGAGGACGAGGAGGGGGAGTGAGAAGATGCGAGGGAGGTGAGAATGGAGGCTGATGGAGAGGTGGGAGACTGAATGTTCTATTTCAATGTGTAGAAAAGAGAGACAACAACAGCTAACAGGAACCAGTAGAGCAGAATCAGCAGCAGAAGGCTTTAATGCAGTCCCATAAAGGAGGACGTGCTGCTGGATTAAACGCTCTCTGGGAGGCCTGCAGTGCTCACAGAAGGCTATGAGATGATTCTGAGAAAGTAGTTTGACATTTTGGAAAACATCTGCTTTCTTACCAAGAGTGCCGTAAAGAGTCTGTGTGTGTAGGACTCCTATACGGAGCTGATTGGCTGAAAGCCTGAGAGCCAGCAGCACCAGGAGAGCTTCAGAAGTCTTCTTCTGTTTTTCTGCCTTGCTCATGACTGTCTGTGGTGATTTCTATGTGCTGCTCTGTCTGTATCGTCATTCTATTTGAGAACCTTTCTGGTTCAAACGTGTGGCTGAACTGCTCCTGGAGCAGTTTCACAGTGTTTGAGCAGAGAAGCAGGCGAGCCGGTGTGCTGGAGCTGCAGTGAGTGGAAAGGGCTGTACGGTGACAGATAAATCTGCACATTGTAGAGGTCAGGGTTAGGGTTGCATGTGAGCCGCTTCGGGTCAGAAGGTTCAGGTAGGAGGTAAAGCTGACGTGAAACAGACACGAGGCTTCAGATGTTCATCAGTGACCAGAGAGCGACTTAAACCACAATAACTTTACTTTTTACATCATTTGTACAAAAAGTCGTAGCTTAGTGGTCAATGAGCGGTTCCATGTGATAAACCCAGTCCTCCCATCGTGTGCGGATAAAGACAGATGAAGTCAGGCTTCCAGGACGCTCAGCGTGACGCCTCGTACCTCGCAGCTAATCCATGAATATAGGAGCTGAGGCGAGCCATGCCAACGTCTCCACCTGTCTGTCAGAGCAGATTTCAGAGTTTAAGTCTTAATACAGTTAAATGAGTGGCTTGTATGAAACGCTGTGCTGTCGTCATGAACATGAAATGCCCACCAGACCTAAACCAATTAGAACAGCAGGCTGCGAGCGCGTTCATTTAGGTTAGCAGCACTTGAAGACGGGGTTCTACGAGAACTGACTTGCGTTTGTAGCCTCAAGTGGCCATTTGAGGAACTGCAGTTCTGGCACCTTGATGTTCGTAGGGTTAGGGTTGATCTGGTTCGTCTGATTTTCAGCCCCAGATGTTGCTGCTTCGCTCTCAGCGGTGTTTCCAGGAACGTTTGTTGTTGCCTGTTGGTCCATCAGCAGACTGGAGGAGAGCCGCTTGGCTGGATGTCATGAAACGAGGAGGAACAGGGCCAAAGCAAGAACCCGTCACATGTTGAACCAGAACTGGATCGCTGCTTTAGGACTGGCCTTGGTGGAGGACTGCTGCTCTTTACGGGCTCTACGAGGTTTCTGTTGTCGTTTTTTTAATTACCTTCACGCTTGTTACTTCATTAGTACAAAGAATAGTTTGATGGTGGGAGTTCAGTGGAAAGACAGATTTTATTTGGTGAATATTTAGGTGCTGCCGGCACATGGAGGGCTTAGCTTAGCATACAGACGAGGTGAAAACGTGCTTGTTGTTGGTGTTGTTAGGTGGATTTATTATCTTTGAGAAGCACTAGATTAGTTGTTTCCTGTTGTTGTGCTAATTTAAAGAAGCCAGATGCAAGCTGAGTGATCTGGAGCTTTTCATTTAAACCGATCGCACGTGGCTCAGTGTCCTGGAAGCATTCAGGTTTTTAGAAGCCACATTAGATCATACATGAAACACACGTAGAAAAAAGACTGTTCTGTTTGAAGACTTTCACTGAATGTGACATCCTGAGCTCTTCATGTCTAAAGTACAGGACAGAAATAGAGTCTGTTCTTCCTGATTACAAAAACATCTGATTGGTTTTCCCCAATCCTCGTCTTCTAGCTCATGAATGTGCTCCGAGCTTTTCTCCTTCAACTCTCCTTTAATTTACCTGAAAGAAAAATGAACAAAGAACCTGTAAAACAACGTGGGATGCTTGTTTTTTTTTAAATTGAGGAGATACGACATCTTCTTGTTGGATCTGCCGAGCGTTTGCTCTCACTGCTGCATTTCAGCTCCAAGTGTGTTTGCTTTCCTTCAATAAAAGAGGATCTGAGTGAAACTCTTATAGCCTTCAGTTATTGTACTTTTTTTCATGAAGGTACTAAAAGAACGATCTCTCTCTTTGCGTCTGAAAATTAGGACTTTAATAAAGAATTGATGTTTGCACACGACACATATGCAGAACAGTACAACACTCTACAAGACAAAGACACACAGTATTTATACAGTCAACATGAAGACAGACGGTACCGACGGTGGAGGAAGAAAAACCTTTTCAGTAGTTTTCAGTTCCAGTAAACATAATAATGCCGCACGACAAGAAAAAAAAGCCCAAAAAACTCCGACATGAGCTGACCAGACACCAAGCATGACACACACACACACATATATATATGTATACATTATATTGTATATGTGTGTGTGTGTAATCAACAGTGCAGACTGAGCGGCATCATCAAAGACACTATTCGGCACAGCAAGATGATTCTGACCTGATTTAGCATCAGTTTGGCGCCACTGCGCACAGGTTTCAAGTAATATGTTGGCAAATGTCTTATCAGTCCTCTTCAATCTTAAAAAAAAATGACGGGGGAGTTCGTAGAAACGCAGATGCTTAATTAGATCAAAATATCTTGCAGTGAGTGTTTTTCCATCAGGATAATAAATTGGATGATTCGTTGACGTGGGCACCAACACCCTGACAGGCACTTTCCACTGTTTCATGTTCGGGCAGAGCCGGTGTTCTGGAGCACTTTTTGAAATGAACCATTTGCATTGAACAGCAGTCGTGAATAACGATTAGATGTGATTTATTTTTTCAGAAGCACATCAAGGCCTGTCACAAACAAACAGTACAACTCATGCATGGGATGCTGTTCAGGGGAAAGAGTCGGAGGCTGCAGGCTGTTCGTTCGTCCAGAGGCTGCACGGATCAAAGTGGAAACAGTCGGTATCTGAAGCACGTTATGAGACAGTTTCGCTGTGTTTGTTGATGGCAGCATTTGAGACCATCGAAGAACAGAAAATGTGCAACAAGATTAGAGGAACACCAGTCAGCCACAACATTAAAACCACGTTACTTCCACCGAAGCACTGGTGCAGAAGAACCACTGTGTGGCAACGTTCCCTCCACACACTAGAAACTGCTCAAGAAAAGGTGTCGAGCAGCCCTTCAGTCTCAGCTGATTCCAACCGGATGGAACATCCACGGGATGAGCCCGAACAAGCCCGTTCCATCGAGGTCCCATCCTGCCACCCAGCGGAGCCAGGCCCAGACCCACCAGACACCCCAGAGAGCCCATTTTCATGGCCCAACAGGTCAGAACTGTTTGTGCAGCACCTATACAATATAAAGTGAGTGGTTCCGTGGTTCTGATTCTGTGGCTGAGCTGTGTGTGCTTCTTTGATTAGAACTTCATTTCTAAATGACACAAATATGGAAAAGCTTGTAGTAAATTAGTAAATGTCGCCTGGAAACAGGAACATTCTGCCAGTTTCCTCGAGAACAAGGACTTCTCTTCTCACTTTGATTTGGAATCCAGATAATGAACGAGTGAAGGACCCTCAGAGCAGAACAGACGAACACAGAAACAGGATGCAGGAAGGCTGGATGCAGGAAGTCCTCGTTAAAGGATACCAACACATCATGCAGAGGTGAGAACAGCGCAGCGTCACTCCTCCCATCTCATCTTTTCCTTCCCCCTCCTGTCCTCCTCCTTTCTTTTCTTTGTCTTTCATCATCTGCTCCTTGCTGCCATCTACTACTTAGTATTCCCGTCGCTTTCTCCAACACTCTTCATCACCTTACCTTGACTCTGAACTCTAAAGCTGTCACAGCCCTTAATTAACTCCACTCCGACCCCGCTGCACACATGGAGGGATTTCAGCTGGCTTGACACGACTTCTGGCATTCGTAGTGGAGGTCAGCTCTCCGAGGCTGAGAGCAGCTGGGAACAACTCGTTACAACCAGAACGAGCAGGAACTGTTCATGTCTGCAGAGATTTTCTTTTTTACTGTTAAATGAAATCATCTCCACTAATCTGAACTAATTAAAGGAAAAGTTCATCCTTTTAGAAAGTGTTACACGAGTAGATGAATACCACTGTCATGTATGTAGACGAAGCAGGATGCTACCACCGGCAGCTCGCTAACTTAGCTTAGCATAAAGACTGGAAACTGTCCAAAGGCCACAAAATCTGCTGCCTAACCCAACAGAGCTCACTAATTAATGCAATAAATGTCATTTGAGTACAAACAACATTTTTTTAGACACCAGAAGATGGATCAAGTGTTTGTGGGACCAAGGAACCAAGACGAGATGCTCACTGTGACAAACCTCCGTCGTTTCTTACAGCCTCATTTTTCATCTTTTGTTGCCAAAAAACAGAAAAAAAAAATCGGCGGCCAAATCAAAAGCCAGAATTGAAGCACTGTGAAGAGCTTGGTAACATAACCCGAACCACAAAACAGCTTTATGTTGGTTTGTCCTTGAATTTGTCTTCTGGTGGTTCGTTAAGCTAAGCTAGCAGGCTGCTAATGGTTAATGGAGGAAAGATATCCACCTCCTCATGTAACTCTGCTTTTGTTAAACGATGGCTCCTCCTCCTCGTTCACAGCTCATGGAAGTGTTCTGGCTCGTTGACTGTCATTAACATGAGATAATTATCGTAATAGGACTGCTAGCTGGTCGGAACAGCCACGCGTGGTATGCTAGCCTAATGTGGAGTGAATGTGAAAACAAAGTGCTTCATCGTGTTATTTTACTGATAAAGGAAACGCATCGTGTGATCTGAACCCGATCTGCAGCTGGACTGAGTTGGCCAGTTCTCCGCTGGACCTCCACCAGAGCACTGACTGAGAAATGTGGTGAGCAAAGCCTTCTGCAAATATAAACCATCAGTTTTTTTTACACATTTGTCATCCCATGCCACATAGAGTTTTAAAAGTTGTTTTAGTGATTACAACATCCGGTACTGATACGGGACGGATGGATTCTCGTCCTCAACGCCTCCCCGTCAGTCACTGAGAGCTCCTGCTGTGTTTGCTGCAAGGCTCGCCCGGGTCTTTGGTTGCTCCGCCGTGAACTTCGATCCCGTTCTCGGTCCAGGGGGCCACGCTGCCTTGGGTCACTTTACCGCAGCGCGCCAACGTGGCCACCTGGGAGGACGACAGGACCCGATCCCAGAGACCCACCTGGGACAGCTCTCCCACCAAGGCCTGGGATGAGTCAAAACCTCCACCCAGGGAGTCCTGCAGGGGAAAGACAACCGCCGTTAGAGGGTGGGATGATTCAAAATGAAAAACACTTTCCCCTTTAAGCAAACACAGCTTCAGCTGCTGCCGTGGGCAACACTGTGAAATCCCTTTGGGGGAGTTGAAGGAGATGCAGTAAGACGTTACCAGTACAGCAGGTCAACGCCGCCATATGGGAAGGGTTCTTCTGGCTCTGGGGGATCTCCTCTTGACCATCACGCTCACTCATTCACAACAACTTTAGCCCACTACCTCAAGGCTTCACTTGGCAGGAAATCAAACGGAGTGTTTGTTTTCACAGTGACTCTAGAAATCATTCATGCTTTAATTTACAACTCACAGGGAGGTGAGTGGAGTCCGCAGGAGTCTCAAGGTCTCTCTCGCCAAATTAGATCTATTTTGAAGCAAACTGCCGGCCTAGCCTGCCTCCAACCAGATCCAACTTCATTTATTCCTTCAGTCTTTCCAGCACACTATTCACCTGCTCTTGCCCCAGTACGAGCTCTCCTCCGGGTCTGATGTGATGTCCCGTGGCCAGTCCATGGCCCTCGCCCCTCAGCTTTCCCCCCTGGTAGGCCTGCCACGCTCCTCCCTTCTGGGTCCAGCTCACGCAAATGTGCTGCCAGCTGCCTCTGGAGAGGTTCAGGGGCAACTGTGTCACCTAAGAATGAAGCAGCGAGAGGGTTAGGGGTAGATGAAGCTGGTGGTTTGAGTCGTCAGGCGGCAGGCAGCCAGCGACACAAAGCCGACGTATAGTCTCATGTTGGAGTCTTCAGGGTCCTCAGCTGGTTATACAGCGTTTTCTTTACAGTCCCAAAGACGTTCTGCTGTCCACAAGGACACAGAACTTTCCTCCAGGCATCTATTAGCATAATGAGTCCAGTGAATGACAGCAGAAGCTCCTGCGCTGCAGCCTGCAGCCTCGCCTGTGATTTGAACACATGAATGAAGCTATTTAGCTTGTCTGCCAAATTGGCCGTTTCATTTGACGTGTTCTCCTTATTTGTATGCTAATACGGGGCGCTTTTTCATTCTTAATAGACATTAGGAATTCACACGGAGGCTGTAATGTTTTAAAAGCTATATATACCCTGGGGTGAACCCTGTGAAAAGCAATAGGGAAAACTCTGCTAGGACGCTTCTAGGAGGATCATCATTTATCAGCAGAAACAGACGTGTCTACAGTTTGCTGCATTCCGTGTGTATACCGTGCTGCTAGCGCTGCAGACTCACAGCCAGTCACTGTAGCTAACAGGAAAGCTATTAGCAGTTAGCATCCTGAAGCCGAGCTATAAAGGTGATGGACTGAAGGGAAAACGTGAACTCTTGACCTCTACAGCGACGGGATCTGGGGATCTGGTCTGCTGCAGGGAGGCCTTTAGCTGGCAATGTGAAGCTGACTGATGACAAGCTGTCGTCCAAAGGGCACGAGGGCGGCTGAACGGTTTAATGAGGATGAAAATGATGTGAGTCACATGCCGTGGTCTCAACCACTGGCCGTATGTGAAGAGGAAGAAACCCTCTGTGACCCACAGTGTGCCAGAAGAGCAGCGGTGAAGCTCAGCGTGGTCGCACCATCTCATCTACAAATGAGACAACGAGTGAGCGGAGGCGAGCCATGCAGACGTAACTGGGCCATGAAACGGGGCCGTACCGTCAGGCTGGCCCAGCTTTAAGCCTGAACCCACTTTAAATGGCTGCGCTGTACGATTGTCATGATTGGAGAACATGAGCTATAGACACCAACAGCTTTTTACACAAGCTGTTAATTTCTGCTGTAAAGTCTAGCATTTTAACACTGGGGTCTATGGGGACTGACTCGCTTTTGGAGCCAGCCTCTAGTGGTCACTGGAGGAACTGTAGTTATTAGCACTTCATGCTGGCCTCATTTTTAGCCCCAGAGGTTGAAACTGGATCTCAACATAGATAAATACCTCTGAACAATTCTGGTTAAGTCTGTCTCTCCACCACCACCATCACAACACCACATCAGGGGGCATCTATTGGGAGGATGGCGTTCTACTTGTCTGGTACACCGTAACACATCTTAAGTCAGTTGAGCTAGTTCAGTTATACAAGTTGTTAACTGATGGTAGTTTGTGTTTTCATCTTATGTCTCAAAGTGAAGTCGACTTACGGTGTTGAACTGTCCATTACAGCTCAATGCCAAGGTGCAGTGACGCTATGCTAGTGGCACCTGCCTCAGGCGCTTTCTGGTGTGTTTCTTTATTTCATTTGTCATCCATCTGAATATATGTGGATGCATATATTCCCGTTAATGAGATGCTTTGTGTAAAGAGTCTAAAGAGGTTTGTGTTGAGGTGCAGATGCAGTTCAATCATCAAATAATGTGAAATACGACCCACAAAGCCCGACATGATCTCCCTGGGACACCTTTAGATATGCAGCCGACGCTCGGCCTCTCCACGTTTCATCGTGGGAAGCTGCAGCTGTCGTCTCTACCGTACCTTGTCATTGACGAGCAGCTCGGCCGGTGAGTGCAGGCCTTGCAGCAGCACCAGTTCGTTGGGCTGCTCGGGAACGGCGTAAGACAGCGGGGTCCCGATGCCGCCCTCTGCAGGCCGCAGCCACAGGCAGGCGCTGAAGGCCCGCAGCTTTGGGACGGCGTGTTTCACCAGCGCATACATGTAGTTGGTCCGTGTTGGGAAGGACAGCCGGTAGCCCTCTGGGAAGGAATGGCCTGCAGTGAGCAGAGGATACAGACAGAAAGCTGTTCAGCAATTCAGTTATCTGTCAAAGAGAGATGAAATAATCCTGCTTTTATTATTTATCTGAGCTTTCTTCACAGCCAAACATCTCGTGTGGCTTTTTCTTTTCAGCAGAGTGGCAATTTCACAATCTTTCTGATCTTTTCTTATTTTCTTTTACATAATTTATTAATCACAAAGAACCCCCATGGCTTGATTTTATTAGGAGGAAATGAAAGTTAAACCTCTGAGGTCATGTTTTACTCGATTATTTGCCATCATTAGGGCTCAGGTTGTTATGCAGGACATTAAACGTCACCGTGCATCAGTGGAAACTACAACCACACACTCTGTCTTTGTTCTTGTGTTCTGTTCCCCCCTCCTTCCCTGAATACCTTCCTCCAGGCCTGAGATCCGGTGGTGTAGTTTATTGATGCCCCGGTCGATTTCCTGTCGGTGCTTCTCTGTTTCCAGCCTCAGGGCTTTTCTCTCCTTCTCCAGCAGCTCCACCTTCCTCTCCAGCTCGCCCTCCAAGTCTTCCATCCTCCAGGGCCTGTCAGCACCAGCTCTGTGCCCAGGATCGGCCAACCTTTCCGGGCCGCCAGACATCCCGCCTTCCTCTGGCACTCCTGAGGTGTTGCTGTCCGTCTGGTTGTGAGGAAACGGGCCAATGTCTGACTGTACAGAAAGGAGACGGTGGCTGTCAACTGGTGGCGAACTGGACTCTGAGGTAAGAGCTGTGCTTTCTCCGTTACGAGTGTTTATCTCTAAACATCTGGCCGCTGTTCCTATCATGTGTCGCCTGCATGCATATGTAAAGTTCTTAGAGCCAGTTAATGACTGATGTCTGTGAAGGATGGCAGTAGGTCTGGGGTTAGGGGCTGATGTACGAAGGCTCCCGCGCTGCAGCTAATCTGCTGTTTGTGTCTTAAAGGACCGGCAAAGCATTTTGGGACAACATGAACATTTGTGGGTTCTATGGGATGTTATGTGTCAAAGTGTTTCTAGACGACAATATTCCCACATATCAACGCTGTAACATCCATGCTAAGCTAAGCTAGCTGACAGCCAGCTCAGCACTCACCAGACACCAGGGAGGTATATATTCCCAACTCTTGGCAAGAATGTCAAGTAGTTTCTGTAAACCTGATGATTATTCCCTTGTTTGAACTCTGCAGCAGCTTAGCTTCCACTCTGAGCAGCATTTTGCTTATCACTGATTCTGTCGGATGCTATTTTGAGTTTGAAGTTTTCGCTTTAGAAGTTCTCATTTTTACCCAAGTGAGCGCACAAAGCTTTGGGTCAGTTCCTGATGAAGCCGAGCCAGCTCACGTCTACGGGGATTTTTTTCCGTCTTTCCAACACGTTCCAAATAATAGAAAACCAGAAATGCTGCCAAGAGAAAGAACTATTTCAGTGAGCAGCAAATTTATAGACTTTGCTGCATAATGGCTCCACGAGAAAACTCAAAAGAGGAGGAACGTGGGAATTAGAGACGCTTCCCGCTCCAGTGTGTTCACCAAGAACCTTGTTCTGTAATGAGCATTTAAAATAAATGAAGCCACAGGGACACGGGGAAACACACAGACATGATGTGTTCAGGACCTCCAGAAGGGAGAACGTCCTGCAGTGACAATAACATGAGAATATACAGCTTTAAACCCGTCTCTAAAGAATGCGATGCAGAGCTGTAGAATCTGAAGGAGAACTGGTTTGGGCCTCCAGAAAGGAGATGATTGATGGACTTTGTGTTAGCATGCTGTCTATCTATTTATCCATAAGCCTAGTATTGTGTAAGGTAAGTCGGTGGCTGTCATTTGAAGTGTGTTGTCTTCAGGTTTGCTGTAACATCGCCTGGCTTCCTGTGAGGGCCGGTGAGGCTTCCTGTGACGGCCTGTGAGGCTTCCTGCTGCAGCATCTTGTCTCATTGTTTGGTGGATTTTAAAAAGCATTTTGTCCATCATTGCTCATCTGTGTTTACTTTGGCCGGACACGTTTCTGTGTTATGTTCAGACCAGATACTGCCTCAGAGGACTGCTGGACTCTCTGTAATGTCATACTGAGAAGAACTCTACATGACTTCTGCTGTAAACTGAATTATTTCCATTCTGTTGTAGTTCTATCAGATACGTCGTCCCTGCACAGCTCGTTCATACTGATTCATCCATATGCAGGCAGACGTGGGGAAACATGCATTCGTATGTTCTGTGTGACCACAGTAACTGTAATAATCACATTTTTTTATGAGCAACAACTAAATAGAACAAAACCGAAGCATCTCCTCAAAATATGCCGACAGGAAGCCTGGAATCAGAAGCACCTGTGTGGTGGGTGATCTTCTCACTAAGGCGTCTGACAGGTGTGTGAGGAGCCTGGGGTGAAGCTCCAGGCTTCTGGTATTTACATGTGCAGGTGTCAAACATTTTGAGAAGGAGAACTCTCAAACTGTGACGCCCTGTCAGACACAAACACATAAATGAGAATAAAATGGATCTGGTGTAGCGTTAGCGTTAGCGTTAGCGTTAGCGTTGCTCTGCTCGTACGTCATTGGGTATTACTGACTCTGAGCGGCTGCTCTCCACTGCAGGAACTTCCACCTTTTGCGTGTTCTGGCCACCGGCGCCGCCCCCACAGGACGCCTGCTTCAGGATAGGAACCTTACGGCGCCTCTGAGAACCTGCTGGGTGCAGCTTCATGCTGATTGGCTCAACTTGGGGAAGACAGCAACTAAAGCGCTGTTTTTTCTGCCCTCTCTTCGAGCAGCACCCTCCTCCTCTCAGACATCTCCATGAAGGATGTAAAACCCGCCATATGGGCCAACAGCAGTGCAGCAGCCATCTCAGTTCCCTCCAGTGTCGTCGTGGTTTCACGGGTGAAGCTAATTCTAGTTTGTTATGTGGCCTTATGGTGGATCCCACACGGCAAAGGAAACAGAAATACTGAAACTGCTCGAGCTCCTGCCTAGAGCTGAGGGTTTTGCTCCATTAGTGTTTGTAGTCTTTGTCTGATTTGGGATCTTTGTTACAGATTTGACTTTTCTTGCAATATATTTATTCTTCCTTTCATTCTTGCCAGATGTTTTTCTCCTGATGACAGTCGGCTGTTCTGCTGCTTTCACAATGAAGCCTGAAGATGAAACGTTTGCTAGTCGACACTAAACATGCTCCACAGTTCTGCAGGTTTTTGGTCACAAACCAAAGTTTAACAAAGTAAAACACTGAAGGAAAAGTCACAGGGAGCATCAGACAGGTTGTAAGTTCCTTCCTGGGTGAAGGTGATCCATTTAAGATGAAACTTTAATAACCTGAAGGAACTTCTGGAGTCAGATGCTGCCCAGAAACTATAACGTGGAAATGCAGAGTGTGTAAAGTAGAAAAGCAAAATGATCGATTACTGAACTAAAATACGTAAAAGAAGGCCAGACCAGGACAGGAACGGTGGAGACGACACCAGAGTGATGATGAGATGGTTCTCCAGGAACGTGACTGAACTAGAAGCTCTGTGTGGACCCTGAGTCGACACCACCACACTGCATCCTTCACTACATTTTTGAGGGTAACAGATTATATTTGTCTGAAACATGTCACAAACTGCTTTTAAGCATATTGTTGCTCCTTCTCAGCCGACCCGTCACATATTGGATGGGACTGGACTCATCGCCACGGAAACCCGTAAAATGGAGGAAGAATCCTCAAAAGCGAGTACGTAGTGCCTCCGTTCACCACCACAGCTCCAGCCTCATAATGCAATTAACAGGCTGAAATGACGGGTTTATCTGATCTTGACAGCTCTGGCGGATCTCAGCAGAAGCTTTCACATCAATATTTTGCACCGTGTAAAACCTGGAATCTGTCAGACGTGTGGAGGAGCGCTCGCCTTCGTCAGATCCTGTGTTTATGAAGCTAAACGTGCACATCGGTTTCAATTGAAAGAAGCACTCGTCACCTGCACTGCTGGTGGGATGCTGCAGGTACTGATGAAAGTAGGAGGAAGAGAATCTGACACGCAGCCAACTGTGGGCAGCAGACAGGACACGAGTGGGCGTGCTCAGGCTTTCTGCTAAATCTTTCTTTAACAGACGGGCAGAAAGTGGGAATAAATAGGAAATGACAACACATGGGTGGCAGGGGAGGACATGTGGAGCATTTACTGAGTGTAGGAGGGCAGATCAGGGGCACCCAGGCTTGTAGCATGCTGTGTGTATGTCCACATCGAACCAGGTTTGTAGACCTAACGATGCTTTCAACATAGGGTAGGGTTATTATTATTATTATTATTATTATTATTATTATTATTATGATGATCCTTTTGCACATTTCAGGTTCTTGTTTACATTTTTGTCTGACTCATAACACTGATCTTATTTATCTTGTGCACTTAAAAGCTACAACTGTCAACACTTTAATCTACATTTTGCACTAAAACACAAACGTCCTGGACCCCTGGATAGCTGGGCGGGTCGGGCGGGTCGGGCGGGCGACCCACGTACAGGGACTATAATCCCCGCCGCGGTTCGATTCCAGCCAGCGGCTCATTTGCTGCATGTCTTGAGGTCTTGTACCGAAGGGATTAATAATAAATGAATTAATAAAGTTTTATTCTTCTATTCTAATTCTAATGTCGCTCGCCCACTCTCCTCACAACGTCTCACTGTCACGATCATTTAAGGTGGAAAAACCCCCAAAATATCTTTAAGAAAACAAACAAAAAAAACAAACTAAGTCCAGTTCCTCACATGTGAACCTACTTGGCAATAAGTCATTCTGGTTCTGATTCTGACTCTTTAAAAGCTGAAGTATCTCCCACATCATATAGTTTTAAGGCCTAAATACATTCCTTCTAAGAAATACTGAAGTTTAGTTGAATAGGAGCTGGCGCGATGGCAGAGTCAAGGTTCAGCCTCTGAGGAGCAGGAATGCTTTTTATCTGGTGGACATGCACCAGAGTAAAGACACAGAGCTCACCCTGTGCAGCCACTTCACACCTCATCGTGCTGATATTGGCTTAATTCATGCAAAGTAGCTGCACGGAAACAAGGTCGTGGTTCTATGAGCAGCTAAACACTGACGCTAGCAGCACAGCATCAGCACGTAGCCTCGGCTCGGAGACGGCGCTCCTTCATTCACATCTCAAGCACACACCGAGGCATGTTACAGAGAGCCCCAAGCTGCCGACTGGCGCCTCCGCTTGGGTGGAAACCGATAACTGATGATCAGCGCCGGAACCACCAGGTCTGGCTTTGAAGCTAGTCCGGACACAGGAGTCATGACAGATTTTATTTTCTTTCTCTGGAAAGAGCGAGAGCTTCTGGAGATGATGCATGATCAGCACAAAAAGAGAATGTGAGCAGGAAGCTGGAGGCTCTCCATCAGTGCACCACATCACATGTAAACACCAGCAGTGAAGGAGGCCAAGGAGCTCCTGCACCGAGGAAACAGGCAAACATGCTGCTCTTAACATCATCTGCTCACGTCTACGCTGCAAAACGTGCACAGGAGGACAAAGAAGGTCTTCAGTTATACCTGAAAGTGCTCAAACAGCCTGAACAGAGCCAGACATGAGCCGGGCCGGCCTGTCCTACATAAGCTAGCGCTGAGTGAGGACTCTGCTGCAGAGCAACACATGCAGGCAGCTCATACATTATGGATGGTTTCTCTTTAACCAGAAACATAAAAACGAGGTTATTCATCATCTGAGCGCGGTCAGCCTGTTACATGTTGCTCTGCTATATTCCTCCTGCACCCACAGCCCAGCTCCCTCCAGCCTTCTTTAGATTCTCATTTCCATCTGTTTGCTTGACAAACTAGAATTTGCAGCCAAGGCAAAGCAAAGACATGAACATGAGCAGCGGTTCTGTAAATAAAGATGATCCAGATGGAGCTAGAACAACATGGTTCTGGTTCAGCCTTTTGTTCTCATTCAAAATGGAAAAGCTTTTGCTTTCATAAACCAAAGCCAGAGGAGCTCCTGAGTGAAGAGGAGACAGATGTAGGCCTGGATGTCAACTAGATGATGACTTCTACAGCTAGAGGAGGAAGAGGAGCACCTCTGGACCCTGTAGGATCCTTCCTTCTGTCTGAAGCTCACATAGCGTGAGAGCAGAAGCTGCTCCTGGGGACTGAGCCCCCCTCCAGGAGGTGTCCTCCAGGCTCCGGGGTGGATGAGGTGTGTGTTTTCCTACCTCCAGCTTCTCTATTCGGTCTTTGAGCTGAGTGATGGCCTGCTCCAGCTCGTCCACGGCTCTGACGGTGAGCAGATGGACGCTGTCGTGCGTGGAAGCCGGGCTGTCCCGCACCATGATCCGCTCCAGGTGCGCCTCCTGCTCCGCCGCGCCTTTGCCCCCCCGCAGCCCGGCGGCAGCGCTCCCGCGTCGGTCCGCGCTGCCGCCGCCGCCGCTCTTCCCGTCCAGCCCCTTCTCACACTCGGATAGTTTCCCCGTCAGCTCCCTGATGGTCCTCTGGTCCGTTAGAATCTGGTCTTTCTGCTGCAGAACCGTCTGCCGGAGCTCCTCCGCGGCGGTGCGGAGGTAGCCCCAGTCCTCTCCCGCGTACAGCGACGGCTCGTCCGCTTGTTGCTGAAAGTTTTTCGGGTTGCACTCTCCGGCGGGGATCGGGGTGCAGATGAGCCGGCTGACCGTGGGGTCATGTCCGGTGAGTCCGGTGACCCCGTCCAGCCCGCTGAGCCCGATGTTGAAGGTGGGCGCCTCCGAGTCGGGCGTTTCAGAACCGTGGAGAGCTCCCAGAGATCCGGCCCGGGCCACGGAGCCCCCCGCGGCGGGGGTCTGCGCCGCGCCGTCCGGGTACAGCGAGTGGTTGTCGGTCGCCGGCTGTTGTTGTGCCGCAGCAGCCTTGGAGGATCCGGTGTGGACAGCCGCGATGATGCAGATAACCGCTCCGATGAAGGCCACCATCCCGGCGGCCAAGATGATCACGATGAACTTCAGGGTGGCGGCGGAGCGGATCGATTATTAGAAAATCTAATAATTAGTCTGCTGGTGTGGAAGGAACACAGGTCCAAAAACAGCAACAAGAAAGTGTCTAATTACTGGTGAGAGGAGAAGGAAGGAAAAAACAAATCAAATCAAATCACTCTTCACGGTTTCTCTCCTCTTCCAGGAGAACGAGCGACCAGAACCTCCGAGCTGCTCACCATCACTGATCAGTGAAGCCTCAGACCGTCCAACACCTCCTCCTGCTCAGCGCGCATGTCCTCCGTGTTCAGGCAAAATCCAGCCTGTTAACAGCGAGCAGGAATGAGGGGGAGAGAGAGCTGAAGTTAGACATGGAGGCAGGACTGGTGCAGCAGCCTGGGGGGGAAAGAAAAGCCCCTGATAGGAGGGATAGGGGGAGATCAGGGCATTTGGGGTTTTAGCAAACATTCATCCTCAAGAACCATTTCTGTGACTTCTGTTGCTTGTTGAACACGTGTTTCTGCACCATCAGCCGCCTGCATGCACAACAAACCCCATCACATGAGAAGATGAGCTTCCTCCTCCCCCGGGCCGACACTTCCCAGCTCAGGCTCCAGCGCTGTGCCGTGGCCATAAGTCAGCCGGTGGAGCAGCTCCACAGCAGCACACATGACAGAATGATGACCCCGCTGTGGGTTTGTGGCTGCAGAGCGCCATGAAGACCTGCTTTCATGTTCATCTCTGTGCTCGCCTGGGCCCAGATGTGTAAATATCAGTGTGATGCATGCATGTAATTAAAATATAAAACTGCAGGAGAAGAGAAAATGCAGGCACTGAGGCAGGTGCTGAGGATGGAGGAGGTGGGGATAGGGTGAGAGCCCAGATTCAAGATGGGGGACGGAGCTCCTGGGCTTCACTGGAACAGTAAAAACAGAGATCATGACGTAGAAATCAGGACGAGGCTTTGGGAAAAGAACAGTCAGTGGGGTAATAACGATGTCTGAGCTCCACACATTTGTATTCAGCGTGCAGGCGAACTGGTGGCGTCCTCGGCCCAAAATAGCTCTGCAGCAGCACTTCCTGTTGTCCTTATTTGCCTTGTTAGTGTAATGGTCTCAATGTTGGCTGTGTTCAGCTTGAAAAGTACAGAGCTGGACGGGATGCTGAGCTGACTGAAGCCTCCACCACCGGAGCTCGGCCCACAGCAGCTGATATCAGAGTGCACTGAATCGGGTCCGTCTGGGTGAAGCCTCGGCTCTCCTGCAGGCTGATGATCCAAACATGCTGCTGATCTGCTGTCTCTGTAAAAGCTTTTTGTGGGACTCTGTGGGCAGCAAGTCTGAGCTCGACTGATCATCTGAGTCACCTCTGACCTGCGCTGCTGAGATGTCGGAGCTTTGAACCTCACCTTAGTAGGAAATGTTCTGTCGGGGCACTTTGCTCGTTCTTTTCACAATCTGTGATCGGTGCTGCTCGGCTGGTTTGCTGAAAGTCTGAAAGCAGAGATTTCTTTGTTCGTAGAAATCGTTGCATGCAAGCGAGTTGGTCTCTGACTCACTGACAGCAAATTAGCGTTCCTTCGTTATGTCCAGCTTGTTGGCATCATTGTTTCTGTGTCCTGCTTTGGTCTTGATGCAGCCTCTGAGCTGTCCGGGCCTTGGTCCTGCTCTTATTTAGTCACCTGTGAATTCCACTGTGGTGCAGAAACGGATGCAGAACATTTGAGAAGTTTGAGGTTTGCAGTGAACATCCAACAGGTTCAGTCACTGCCAGGAGGTCTGCAGTGGTGGACAGTAACTGGGTTTAACCCGGTCCCTCCGGTACAGCGAGTCCTTAGCGGAGCATTTACTCCTCAGGCCGCTGTTTCCTGTCAGCGAGACTTCAGAGGTTAAGCTGAACGTTTTACACAGTGGATAATAAAACAGCGTTTATATAAAAAAAGAAACCACGCAGACGGACATTAAATCAACAACTTCCACTTTTTCTGGCTTCTTGGAGGTCACATTTCAGACGTTCACAGCTCTACTCAACACACATGCTTCTCATTTCATTCAACTTTAAATGATCCAACGTCTTTCCAAAAGATCAGAAAAAACTCTCACGCTGATCATTTGATGACGCTCAGATTAATCTGCTAATCATCATAAAAAATAAAGTGTTCTAGACCGACGATACAGCAGATTCAGCCCAGACACAGAATCCTCAGTACCAGTAGTCCAGAACCTGTCATATATATGAGACTGAATCCTCAGTACCTGTAGTCCAGAACCTGTCATATATATGAGACTGAACACTTTTCTTTGATTGTATTTGTGCTTTTACTTTGTAAGCTTGTGAATGCAGGACTTTTACTTGCTGGGAGTATTTTTATGTTTTGGTGGTGGTGCTGTGAGTACTCTGAGTACATTTAATGTTCTGATGCAATGCTGCCTGTTCCCGTCAGTACTCAGCAGGCCAGGAGCCGAGCAGGGATTTAATCAGTCTGAGGTGTGTTTGCTATTCGGGTCGTGTTCCTCTGAGTTTCTGGTGCCATCTACTGTGCAGCCGCTCCGTCTCTCTCCAGCAGAGCCTGTCACATGCTAAGCTCTGAACAATTAGCCTGTGAACTAACGGCATCAGAAACTACTGACGACCCGCCTGGACTCTCGACACGCATCCACCGTGTTTCACCGTCCGGGCAGAACCTCCATGTCTCTGCAGCGAGTTCACGCCGAGTCCACCGCCTCTGACATGTCAGAGGAAGGAAGCAGCCCTCAGTCTGACAGTAATGAATCCATCACAGCTGCGGGATGCGAGCAGCCCTACAGCGGGTATTTCAGCTGGGCATCGAGAGCGCTGAGGAGTGGGCTGCTGCCAAAATGTGATGGTTGCTTCTTTTTTTTTCCCATTTCAGAGAAAAAAGTCGTAAAATTGCAGCTTTGATTTGGCCTGATGCAGTATGTGCATGTAGATATACACACAACATGGTCACAGCGAGCATTTTATGACTTTTAAAGGGCTCATAGCCTATAAGATAATAAAATAAACCCTCCATCATTAGCACAATTAATTAAGATAAGTCCAAACTCCCTCAAACTCTTTACAAGGAAATAAAGGAACAAACCTCTGAGGGTGTGTGCAGCAGGAGGTTACAGCTTGGACACTAATGGGTCTTCAGATGGACAATGAGCCTCAGCATAGCTCCAGATTAGCTACAGAGAGGCTTCAGGACAACAGAGTGGCCATCACAAAGCCCTGATCTCCATCCTGGAGAACATCAGTGGAGCAAGGAGACCAACAAACCTGACCCAGTTCCACCAGTTCTGTCAGGAGGAATGGGCCAGAACTCATCAGACTGTTGTGAGAAGCTTGTGGAAGGAAACCCAGAACGTTTGACCCAAAGTCATAGAGTTTAAAGGCAACGCTAGCAGATACTGAGGAGATGGATGGAAACTTCTGGTTTCTGCTGTTTATGATAAATTCTGATTAACGTGGGTGTTGGACGGACAGCGTGCCATCCTGTAGCTTCTCACCAGTGCAGCAAATGTGTAATAACCAGGAAACAGTCCTGAACAAATACAGCGTTGACTCCCGTCAGAGCAGCGCCTGTGGCAGAGAATCCTCTGCTGTTGCTTAAATGAAGCATATATTTGGTTTCTGGTAGTTTAGGAACAGACACGAAGACCCAAACACAAACCAACACACTCTCACATTCAGTCTTTGGATTGGTCACAGTGACAAAGTGATGCTAATGTGGTCATAATGACGGATGGTTCTCGTTGTTTTTAATGATTCCTGCTACTGTGTGAAAACAGATCTGTGGTATCGTCCTGAATAAAACATGACGCTGCCAGAAACACACCACATCACACAGCATGTGTCAGTGTGTTTTATGGCTGAGCCACGTTTAATTATTTACTCCTGTCTTTCTTGGGCCACAGCGGTGTCGATTACAGAGCTGCCTCCTCTCCTCAGCGCCACGGCCAGCCCAACACCATTAACTCTGTTCCCTTCAGAGGCTGTGCTGCATTTTGCTGGATGGTTTAAGGCCGCCGCACGACCTTCTCAGGGCTTCATCGACTGTGGCGCTCTTCTGGATACCGACATGGCGGGAATGAGTACCGATCAGCTGCACCGCTCCACCTTGGGGATTTACTCGGTAAGTAACTCTACATGAGTCAAATAAACAAACTTTTCAAGAGATTCTTCAGGAACGGGTTCCAGTTTCTGGTTCGGTTACTGAGGACAGAGACTCACTTCGTCTCTTATGTGTAGCAGACACGATGTGAATTCATAAAAGTCTTTTTTTCCAATTCAGATGGCATTTCCTTCACTGGTAACAGCAGAGCTTTGAATGGGAGGCTGTCTGTGCTCCAGTATCGGCAGGGAGAGGTTCATAAATACTGACTGAATTAAAGATGAATTTTATTGGTTTTCCTTTCGGTGGGTCTAAAAGTTTGTTTTTTTTCTGACTTTCACGCTGAGTTGTGGTTTGTGTGTGATTTTTCCAACAGAGCTTGATAGATGAGTTCAACCCAAGTCTACTCAAACTGGTTTCGCTGGGAAACAGCTACGTCCAAGCTTTCAAAGGTAAGAAACAAAAACCAGGAAAGGAGACGCTTTGCTCACCAGCCTCTGAGTTCTGAGCTATTTTTGTGTCAACCTGACAAACGGACTTTATAAGCGCTATAAACTAAACAAACCCGGGTGGTGTCGGGTGGAGCAGGGTCCGAAGTTCATGTGCTTAAGCAATGTTCTGCTGCTGTTATGGGCTTGGTTCTGAGCAGTCACAGAGGTTGCTATGACGACCTGTTAGAAGACAAACAAGGCGATAATTCATCAGCCGGTGCACAAGCAGCCATTCATTATGACTTTAAATCTCTCCCTCAGGTTTTCAGGAAATCCTTAAAAGCTCATGTTTGTGTATCAAAATGAGCAAAAATAAATAAAAGTTTGCTGTTTTATCAAAGTCTACTTTTGGAATTGGTTCATTTCTGCTGCACATCAGCAGCAGAATGAAGTCTGCACCACACTGGACATGATGACATGATGGAGAGCAGGCTCACAGACTAGAAGCCACAGATCTGCTGCACAGCCGATGAGGTTGTCCTGCTGTCTCTGAAGGCTCGCTGAAGCCAGGGGACGTTTGGGGGGGATGGTGTCACATTCAGACGTCCGTCCAGAGCCTCCCGAGGCGGATTGTTCTTTCTTACACGACAAGTCTAAGAAGATTTGGCCTCCAGCAGGCCGACAGCCGGTGACCTGGTGAACGACACTGTGCCTTAGAGGCCTTTCATGGTCTCTGATGGTGGACGTCATATCTGGGCATCTACAGACACACCGGATTGGATTTTCTCAGCTCAGAAACCTGATGTGCACATTTGGCTAAATAGATTTTTGACTTTTTCTCAGAGGCAGAAACAGGAGTCATTGTGTGCTGCTGCCCATGAAGCTGTTCGTATTCGTCCCATGAAATGATGGACGGTGGGATTTATTCTTGGTAGATAAAGTGTATACCTTCTCAAAACTTTACTGATATCACAATATACATACGACACACATCACAGTAAAATTAAACCACAATTAACTTTTGGAAACTGTGTTCAGGCTTAAAGTAAACTGGAGGTCCTGAACAGCAGGATGAAGGGTTTAGTTTCAACCGTGGTCATGTAGCAGGAGACACATATTCGAGGGGATTTCATGCATCAGAATGTCCAATATTACTCTTTAAATGTCACTAATACTGAGTCTGGCCCCCTGACATGGACCAATGTGTTCAGACATGGTGGCGTTCTGTCCACCAGCTGGTTGATGGAGCCAGTAGCAGGACGTCCCAGTCTGCAGCATCATCCTGGACTCAGAACCAGAGCCCTGCTAGCTGAGACTCAGTGTGTGACCACTGCACCTGGTCACAGGGATCACTGATGTGTAGAAATAGAAATAAAAAGAGGAATGTGTCTGAAAACTACATTTATTCCAACTTTATGGGCAACAGTGCATTTCTGTTCACCCCAGCCCATTAAAATAACCCCTTCAGGCCTTAAGATGGATGTAAAGACAGATGCAGCCGACATCGTCTAGAGTATGCACATCTTATTGTCAAATCTCTGACACTTGTAGTAGCTCGAGCACACCAGCTCACCGACAATTCTGCACTGCAAAATACTACAGAATGGCAAGTGGGCTCCGGTCAGTGATGTAGGAAACCCCAGAAGTCTGGGTGTGTGCTGCCATCAGTAGTCTGAAGGGGAAATGCTCAGCTGTTGCTTTAACTGTTTATTTTGCTCTTAATGTGTCTTCAACATGTCAAGAAACACCACATAGAGACCTGATAATGTAGAAACACATTTCTGTGCTCCTTAACTATACTTCCTATAAATCCTGTAAGACAAGTTCGTTCCAGGATCAGTCGGACTCTAAATGGACACGGTTCATTTATATTTCATGTCTTCATACTCACACCATCGTCGCAGCTAATCCCTGTGCAGCGCAAAAGGCAAAATGAAATCCAGCATGTTTAATATATGTAAGAGAACAAACACAACATCAACAAGTGATGGATAGCAGCAGCACGCAGACCTCAAATATAGATGAAGACACGTCTCTGTGGGCTGCACGGTGGCTCAGTGGCTAGCACCGTTAGCGCCTCACAGCTAGAAGGTCGCCGGTTCGCGTCCCGGTGAGGACACCCGGGATCTTCCTGCGTGGAGTCTCCATGTTCTCCCCGTGCAGCGTGGGTTCTCTCCGGGTTCTCCGGCTTCCTCCCACAGTCCAGAAACATGCTGAGGTTAATTGGTGATTGTAAATTGTCCGTAGGTGTGAATGTGAGTGTGCTTGGTTGTCTGTCTCTAAGTGTAGCCCTGTGATAGACTGGTTACCTGTCCAGGTGAACCTGCCTTCACCCTGAGTCAGCTGGGATAGGCTCCAGCCCCCCATGACCCTGGTGAGGATGAAGTGGTGTGTAGATAATGGATGGATGGACACGTCTCTGCCACCTCCGAGGAGGCTGAGCCGTAACGTCAGAGTCTGAGAAATGACAAAAGCATCTCATACTTCCTTCCTCTGTGTTTCAGCTCTCGCCGTGACCAGCGAGGCCTACTTCACTGCCCTCTCAAAGATCGGGGAGAAGGCTTTCCACTCGGCGTCCTCGCGCTCCATAGGTGAGCACCAACCCCGTCCCGCTGACGTTGCACAAAGTCCAGATTATCAGGAGGAAACACAGGGCCGTGCATTTCTAAACCTCGCCAGGACGTGAGCGGTTTGCTTTGATGCATTTATGGTCATTTGTTCAAACCAAAGTTTACCCTCCGGCAGCATTTTATTACTTCTTTCACAATTACGGCGCATTTGTGACGCGCGTTCGTGTGCGATTAGCATTCCCTTTGATGTGCAGCACCTCACTGGGAGGTTTTTCAATGTATGAACAGATTTCAAACAGTGCCTAAAGACTGAAACGTCTTCACACGTAGCTCAGACTGAACTAAATCAGACTGAACTAAATCAGGCAGAACGTGGATGAAGTGGCTTTCTAACTGTACGACTCCAGCTGATGTATGTGAGTGGAGGTGTCAGATGTCAGGAGGAACATGAATAATAGATGAAGACAGGCCGCTCACTTAACCCGGCTGCTTTAAAGAAACACAGCAATGTCAGGTTAAACAGCAAAGAGCTGAAGACACCGTGGAGGCCGGATCATGAGCCTCTCCACCAGTGCACCTGTGCAGCGACAGCCACGCTAAACGGGCCCAACGCCTCTGAACACCTTCCAGTATGATACGAACTGATAATGCAGTGGGTTCATGCCTTTATCAGATGTTTTTGGGCCCTGTTATTAGGAGTGAAGGTGCACCGGTCTGAGCACGCCTCCAATAAAAGTTGCAGCAATCGTGAAACTGCCAGAACACTTATTGGGCAACTGACAATTCAGGAAACAGAAAGATTTCACAAACAGGATCAAAGGTGTTGAAAAGACGACCAGGAAGCTGAGCTCATAAAAGTAAAGATTAACCACCAGCTCAAGTGTCCTCACTGAGCGATCGATGAGCAGAAGAACGCAGCATTCAGCCGAAGAAGGTCAAAACTACCCAACACACGAGCAGCCAGTGGCGCTGGCTCGGTTCTGGCCTGGTTCTGGCCTGGTGAGCAGGTGGATGAAATTCACACATGGAAAACCAGACGGTAACCACAGACGCAGTCTTTGCATTTCAGTCACAGAGTCGAGCGTCTGTTCCTCTGAAAGGTGGTTCTGCAGTGGTTCCTCTGCAGTGGTTCCTCTGAAAGGTGGTTCCTCTGAAAGGTGGTTCCTCTGAAAGGTGGTTCCTCTGCAGTGGTTCCTCTGCAGTGGTTCTGCTTTTCAAAGTCCGTCTGGGCGGAAACTCTCTGCAGACGTTGATTAAACACAGAAAACTCATCTTTGCATGTGTAACTGATATTTTAACAGTTTTTTCCCTCCAAGAACATAAACCTGTGCTGCCTTCAGATGGCTGGCACGGAGCTGTGCAGCGTTACTTCCTTTCAAATACGAAGATTTATGAAATCCTCACACGTTTCCATTGCATACTGCAGCCTGAGCACACCAGCTCACCTGTGATTGCACTCAAACACCGTAAAAGTAATCTACGCTGCACAAAGGCAAATCATAGCAGGAGTAATTCATGCACGATGAGAAAGTAGAATAACGAGGCAGACACCATCGTAGATTGGTTCCTTTGGTCCGTCACCTGCAAAGGTTTTGGAGACTCATGAAGCTTCTTTTAGCAAATAAAAAAACTCCATGTGGACGTGCTAATGGGAAAAAAACATGATTCTCACTGAAGGTGGTCTTCAAATCTGTGGCACAGTACAAATATATATAAATAGTCGAATTTGCTTTACTTTCTGTCTCAAATGACAGAGCAGGTGCTACGCTAGCAGAAAGCAGCGACGTGATGCGATAAATCCAGCCTCTTGTGTTGATTAACTCCTCACATAAAAACCAGAGAGTGTCTGATCAGCGTGATAACGGTGATAAAACCAGCTTCCTCCTGATAGGACGTCACACTATCAGAACCCACATGGACTTTCTGGTGTCACCAGACTGGAGCGATCAGTGGAAGCTGGATTGTTGTTAGTCGCTGCCTGTTGCTGTCCAGCTCTTATAAAGCAAACAGTGCCAGGCTGATCTGTAGCTAACGAGGCTTTGTTCGTTGACATGTCTTCTAGGAGATGTCCTGCTTCAGATCTCCGACAGCCAGCGGAGGCTCACCTTGGAGCTGGAGGGAACGGTAACGACGGCCAGCTGTTGGTGTCTGTGTTGGGCTGCTGTGAGCTGTGAGCTCGTTGTGATTCAGGTGTGTGTGTTTTAATTCAGTTCCACTGGTTCAGTCGGGAGATCCTCCAGCAGATGGACAACAACATTCAGCTGGACAGAGATTTCTTATCGGTGAGTGGGAACCAAGCGGGGCATCAGAAGGTCAAAAGGGGCCTCTTTGGACATTGACAAGCTATTGTCGCGAGTGCCAAAATTACAGCACCCGCCTACAAGACCAGATATCCCCCAATTCACAGACAGCAGACGAAATCAGGTACAAGAAGAATAAACACTTTATTTAGAAATTCAATTCATAAAAAAAAAGAAAGACAACACAGGCAACGGCTGCGCTCCACTGGCCCCTGGCCCAAACTAGGCAGATGTATCCTATCCCCTTTATCCAGTAGCCTACTGCAACTTAACCACCACCCCCCCCCGTCTTTTTCAGGGGATTGAACAGAGTAAGAATTTCATTGTGTAGTACAACTACCTGTTTTGCTGTGCATATGACAATAAACTCTTGAATTAAAATATCAACTGCAGGGTATGATGGGATTAGATCAGGACCTGCAAAGAAGCTGTGTGGCCCTGGAGGGAGAGATGTCGTTATTAACGCTGCATCGCGCCTCCAGGCGAGTTCAGAAAAAGCCTTTAGAGCTGGACAGTAAATGGGAAAACTTCTTCACCGTAGCACACCATCTGCAGCGCTGAGGCGGATTTTAGAGAGATGTGATGTGAATTCTTCTCCAGGGCAGCAGGGAGCAGTACAAGATGGAGGTCCACAACCAGGCAGCAGCTCTGGACCGGCAGCTGAGGAGAGGAACCAGCCAGGTCAGTGTGGGTCAGTCTGCAGCCTGGAGGGAAACTCAGTGTGTCTGCATGTGTGTCGGCCATCGTGTACACATGTCGTGTCCATTATGTGTCTCCTCAGGACTCTAGTGAGTATGTGCACTTCCTGAGGGAGAGCCACGGCCAGGCTCTGGTGGAGGAGGAGAGGCGGTACCGCTTCCTGGCTGAGAAACACTGCGGCCTGCTCCAGTCCATCGCCCAGCTCATGAATAAGGTATGCAGCTTCCTTCAAATAGCATTCTGAGAATTTGCTGTTTTATTCAGAGCTTGCTGTGGCTCATTGACTGCAGCCGTCCAGCGGACCAGCTTGATCTCATCGGCTCTCAGCACACACTGAGACGGAGTCAAAGGAGAATCCATACAATGTGTAAAGATGAGACGTCAGCGCCGCCGCTCCGGTACCATCCGGGTCAAACAGCAGCTTTGGAGGACCACACACAGATTCAGTAGTTGACCTCCACACTCACGTTCTTATGACACTAACTTCATTAAATGTGTGACGAGGACGGACAGAATCCAGGCCCTCCTCTGGATGTCCACGTTCACACTCGGAGGCCTGGTTGTGTTTTGATCATTGGACTCCATGAAGCCCTTTGACACCACAGCGGTGGACGGTAGCTGACCCGCCATCTGAGCAGCTTGTTTGTTTAACCCTCTGCACACATACTGGAGGCTACGAGCGCCACAGACAAACAGCCTGACAGCCAGCCGAGGCTGGAAATGTAAAGACTCCTTCTGATGAACGTGACCTCGTAGCATCAGTCCAGCTCAGCTCACGTCCCGTCTGGAGCTAACACCCAGTAACAACAACACACAGCTCATCACGCCGTCAGGCTCAGACTGTCGCTCACGTTTATGGCTTTAGGTCATATTTTTCTACTTTTAGTTCTGAAGCGAGTCCTGCTCTGGGATCAGTGAAGCATTTCTGGTTCTGATTCTGTATTTCCCAAAGCCTCACAGTCTGAATGGTGCTAAAGTCTAAACATGTGTAAATGTGTCATCGAACATCTGCCTGAAGAGACAAACAAACAAAAAACTATTCCACAGAATTCAGAAGCTGTGATGCTCGACCCACTGGACTCATCTCATCGATTCCTAGTTGGGCCTGTTCCTCATTTGACACCAGCGTGCTCATCTTTATTCTGACTGACCTCTCATATGTCTGAACTCTTCACATACTGGAAATCCTGCAGATTTGTCCTTTTTGACTGAAGCAGATTTCCTAAATGGCCGCCTTTTCTTTTCTAGAATAAATCTGTTTCCCATTTAAGCATAAATGAATAAATGTGTGGATGACCTCCTGCATGATCTGCCCGGTCCAACATGCAGCTCCGAGGATACATGCGTGTGAATGAGTGACTCTTTTTTATTTGTTTTGGCCAAATGAGCATTAGCATAAGCTGCTGTAGCATAAGCTGCTAACTGTGTTAATCCTTACTTACTCACGGGGGGACACTATACATTTGTGTTTCAGTCGGGAAGCACTCTCGAGCAGAGGGCCGACGCCTGGATGGAGCACGTTGGCGCCACCAGACGACCCGAACCCAGGCGACCCAATACTCCAGACGACACTGTGAGTTCAGGGGGGAGAGTCCATGCATGTCTCACAAAGCAGCCGAGTTATTTATGCAGGGATCCAGATCGCATTACGAGTCTCCCAGAAACTCCCAAGAACTGCTGCTGCTGTGGGCTGTAATCCAGTCTTTGGGGAATGGACCGGGTGAATTTTCTTTTAGATCTGTCTGGGGAAACATCCTGGGGATTTGAAAATAGGTTCAAACTTTTGAAATTTTGTTTGAAAGTTGCTGAATTTATGAGCCACATATGAGATACGAAACCACGCTGGGATACGAGTCAGTGTGTGAGAAATTCATCATGTCAGAGCAGAGGCAGGAGATCCTGTGTGATGGAGGGAACAGAGGGAATCACTGCAGAGGCATTTCTGTTATCAGGGCGCCCTCTGGTGGTTGGTGCCGGATTGAAACCTATTAGAATCACAGCTCGGTCCTCAGACAGAAACCTGTTACTGTTATTAAACCAGAGACAAATACTGCAGATTGGCAAAAAAATATTTAATGGTTATTAAACTTTCTGCATCCGAACCTTGTGCATCATTAAATAAATGCACACGGTATTATCTTTCTGAATTTAGACGTCTGTCCTCATCTCAGAACTGATCCTTCACAAGCTGACGTCGTGTATCTTTGTCTGAGAGTTGCAGCCGTCCAAGCGGACAACAAAACGCCCCTGATATAAAGCCTCCAGTTCGTTTGTGGCTGCAGCGTGACTCCGGTTTTATGGTGTTATGGTCAGTTCAGACAGACAAATGAGCTCTTTCTTCTCTGCAGCCACCTCTGATATCTGATCTGACCTTTGCATGAAGCATTTAGCCCAGTTTCCAGTCTTGATGCTAAGCTAAGCTAAATTGCAGATAGCGACTTCTTTTTGTTTTTGCTCCGCTATAAGTGAAATTCTTACGCGAGTGGACAGAAGATGTTTCTGCTGTCTACATGAACATAATGATGGTTCTGGACCTGTGTCTGCAGCTGGGAATGAAGACGGGGGAGGAGGTCAGAAGGAGCAAAGAGGAGCCAGAACTTGGCATGATACCATCAAGAGGTGAGTTTTAATTAACTTGTGTACAGAGCATCTGTAAAGTATTCACAGCCCTCCCAAGTTTACCCTGTTTATTGCTTTTATTTGGCTTTTACAACATGAATTCTCTCTTTTATGCCAAAATGAAAACAGATTTTCTCAAAGTAATGTCAGTGAATTGAAAATGTAAAGAAGTATTCAGAGCGACTCACCAAAGTCAGCACAGGTGCAGCCAACTGCTGCGAGAAGTCACACGATGACTGAAATGGAAATCGTCTGAGCACAGTGACTGTTTAAAGACGCATGTATCTGGAAGCTCCTGTCACCGGGAATCAGTTCTTCTTGCCTTAAATGCACCATCAAGATGAAGGAACACTCTGAGCACCTCCACAAAAGGTTTATTGAAAAGCACAAGGCAGGGAATAAGTCACGGTCATTTACAAATTTCTGAATATCCCTTGAAGTCAAACTAAGCCATCCATCATCTCTACACCTTAATCCTCACTATGGGGGGCGGAGCCTATCCCAGCTGACTCAGGGT
>NW_007579280.1:86189-95355 GCF_000690725.1 Stegastes partitus
ATGAACAACGGCCAGAATGTGAACTGGACATCCTCGTTATGTACGACTTCCTCTCCTCTGAAACATGAAGCAGACTTGATGTCTGCAGCTGCTAGAAGACCAACAGCGGCTTCCTGCTGATACGCAGACTGGACATTTAGGAGTCTGGTGGCCTCTGAGTTCTGAACACAGGGTTGCACATGAATGACGAAGAACCTTCTCGCTGTGCATCATGTTTAATTCATCATTTCTAAGCAGGTCTATCAGCTAACTGCTGCTCCAACCACCTCTTATCTGGTCACCTGTGTGTTTCACTCCTCCAGCCCCGTCGCCACAGGGAAGCCTTTCTCGCTTCGCCATGGACCCAGTGGGCGCCGGCTACTTAGGCAGAACCATGAGGGCTCTGGTGGCCCACGAGCCAGCCAGCTCCCAGCCCACCTTGCTGGCCTTCAGCAGGGGCCAGATGGTGACGGTGCTGATCCAGCAGCCCAGGAACGGCTGGCTGTTTGGACGCAGCGACAGCAGCTCGCGGTGAGGCCGTCCTCGTGTGTGTTGTGATGTCCAGTACATGCATGTTGCTGTTCATGGTGCTGCTGGCAGCTCCGGATAGTTCTAGATGCAGAGCTGTGGGTTTTCTGTGAAGAGCATGTGGTGTGAAAGATGAGCTAAAATCTGAAAGACTGAACAGACAATAAGAAAATATGAGCTGAAAGAAGAAAGACAATATTACAAGTTTACAGGCTGAAGAAATAACGATGACATTAAAAATACCCTGATATGGAAAAGTCAGTGAGCTGACCCGAACCCGAACACACCAGTCACACGCAGAGGTTACCTGAAAATAAACAGGAAGGGGATAGAATGACATAATTAATGTCACACAGTCTGAACTAAACCCACCTAATAACTACTAATACACAATATAATATTTATTATTATTAATAAGATGAAGAACAATTAATAAAAAGAGGGGGAAAAAAAACACATTGAACCATATAGCTAAACATTTATATTATATATAATAATAAAGAATACACAGCATCTGATGGTAAATAAAGCTCGCTGAATGAAAAATAGAAATACATAAAATAAAAACAAGTAAATATGATATAAAATAAAAGAAGATCAACAGTGTGTGAGTAAAAGAAGAGGAGCTTCAGGAAGGTCACGTTTAGTGAAAGTGATCACATCGGTTTCTGCTTTGCTTTAAAAGTGCTTCACAACCTGGATTCTATATGGTATAGATCTACATAGATAGATAGATGGATAGATAGACTTCATTAATCTATCTATATCTATATGGTATATGTATATATTGAATGTGCTCCATAGTTTTAGGGCTCACAAACACAAATGCTGCATCTCTGATTTTCTTGCAGCTGTTTCTGGGAACCTTCAATAAACCAGCAGCACATGATGCTAATATATAATAATTAGGACTAAACAGGAGAATGAGCTCGTGGGATTATTGGACCTGGAGCTCCACTAACGGACTGGTACTGGTCCCGCCGCAGTCCCACAGCGAGCAGCTATAATCAACACTAACAGCACCACTCAGCAGTGCATTAATCTTTACAGCATCGTCTTCCTGATGTGTCCTTAAACATCTCACATGAGCATTAATCAGCTGCTGCTGCTTTGTTTGCAGGCAGGGATGGTTTCCAGCCTCCTACATGGAAGCAGCCGACGAGCCTCCGATGTCCCCCAGCCCCCGGTAGACACACTCCCATCACACTCCACTTGTTATGAAGCCACGTTAGAAAATGTGTTTTACTGTTGCTGAGTCAGACATCAAGACGAAGAGTTTACTTCAGACAGTAATCAAATGAGTGCCTCCATTAAGAAGGACGTGAGTCTAAACCTGTCACCATGTTTGCCTGTCCACCCTGATGCAGCAGACGCTGTCCCTGTTGTTTTAGGGTTTAAAAAAGAGGCTCAGCGTGAAAACTCAGGTCTGGAATAATGACATGAACTATTTAAGATATTTGGGTGACCCATCGCTGTGAGGAAGAGCTGCTCGACGTTCTCTGTCCGTGTGGACGCGCCACAGATAAACGTGTGCAGAACAGTCAGTTCATGGAGGCTAGAAATTCAAGACTAGAGCTTCATCTGCATGTCAGTCAGTGTTCTGGGGGTAAAAGTCAATGTCCTTCAAGTGAGGGCAGATATTTGACGTCTTCATCCAGCAGCACACACCAGCCTTTCACTTCCTTGTTGTGTTCCAGCACCTCCACTCTTCGAAGCAGCAGCAGCTCCAGCAGCCTGCAGGACCAGGCCGGGGGCGGCGGCCAGAACGCAGCCCCGCCTCCTCCACCTCCGCCGCCGCCGCCACAGTTTTCGTCTTCGAGTCGACACTCTGAGACGCGACCGACGCCAGCGGCTTCTGAAAAGAGGGCTGAGTCTAGATCAGAGCACAAGGTCAGCAGCTCCAGACACACCACGCTGTCTTCTGCAGACGTTTAAGACATTGTGAGCCCTCATGGCTTTGTTCCCACTGATGACCGATGCTTCACAGATCAGCTGCAGGTGTTATGTTAGTTTAAATCTAGTTATAGATGCTGCTGATCCGTTCATTCTCGTGTTTCGGGCCTTCTAAGCAGCTCCTGGCTACTAACAGGTGCTAAAACTGAATTTCTGAAGCTTGCAGCTCAGACGGGTTTATTTCCCAACAGAGCACTGGTTCATAATTCGTTAACCCTGAATGACACAAACGTAGACTAATTAAAAAGTGTAGCTCAGTTTGCTGGTTTTCAGTGTTCGGTACGACATCCCCTCACATGTCAGGACTGACCTGCTTCACTACAGACTGTGGAATTGGGCTCATATCTGATGATGATGTGGGAAACATGTGATGGATGTTTGCTATAGATGTGGCCGTCTGTCCAGCAGGGGCGCTGTGGCGACGTGCTGCTCTCCATGACGCCGCAGCCGTCTTTCTGGTGGACGCAGGGCGGCAGCTCCAGCTGCTGATGCTAGCAAAGAGGTGGTGTGCACGTGTGTGTGCATGTTGTGACTTTTTACAAGATTCTTCTCGATGCTAGACTCCAGACATGCCTGAAGTTCATGTGACCTTCTAAGCCTGGTCCGTAGGAGGCCTGTGTGCTGGCTGCCGTTTGCTCTTGGATGCTCCTCCATCACATCCATCAGTGATCTGAATAGTGTGATTGCTTCTGTCACCAGCGTGCAGAGACACTCTGACAGGCTTCAGATGATAAATGGCTCTCTGGTATCACACATGTACAGAAGGATTAATGTGCTAAACAGTGATGACTATGATATGCCGTACATTTAATTCACACTATCTTGTTTATTGTTCATCATGATAGAAAACTCCTCCCATCATGTGCATTCAGCTGAAGCCAACAAGCTTCCCTCTTGTGTTGTATTCACACAGTTTCCTGGGTGTCTCTGCACGCTTCCAGTGCTTCATAGTAAACTATGTGCTTCTGCAGTTTGTGTGAAGTGTGTGTAGTTCAGCAGCTTGTAGGAGGACTGACATGTTTCTACAGCGTGCTTCACATCCTAACAACACCTTCCTTCTCTACAGCAGAGGTTACCGTCACCACCTGGACGCCCGGAGCTCTTCCCCAGGTAAGAACAACGCAGCTTCAGCCTTTGCTTTGAGCAGCGGGCCGGTACAACATGGAGGCCACTCGTGTTCTGGTGCAGCAGCTCATGATGTATGTCTGAAGTATATCAGGGAGCCATTAAATGAGAGCGCAGCAGATGAGGCCGTGATCTAAACGGCACAGAACGCTCTCCTTCCATTAGAACAGGGGTGTCGACATCCGGTCCTCGAGGGCCGCAATCCTGCATGTTCTAGATGTTTCCTTCTTCCAACACACCTGATTCACATGATCAGCTCATCATCAAGCTCTGCAGAAGTCTGATAACGATCCTGATCGTTTGAATCAGGTGTGTTGGAAGAAGGAAACATCTAGAACATGCAGGATTGCGGCCCTCCAGGACCGGATGTCGACACCCCTGCATTAGAGCTTCAGGTGCGTGCTGCTGCTGAAGCCACCGGGTTGTGACCGTTTGGGAGCCGACTGTCGCTCTGACTTCAGGTGAACAGATGCTGGATGATGTTTGTGCAGCTGGAATGGCGTGCTGGTTGTCTAGCCTCATAACTCTGGACTGCAGGCTCCAGGACATCACTCTGGGCCAGAGCGCTGCCTGGTCCTGGTTTTCACCACTCTGTCTGTTTCTCTTCTTCCCTCTCTCTCGACCTTTTCTTTATTTTGAAGGGGCACCAATCCATTCGCTACAGTGAAGCTGAAGCCCACCGTCACCAACGACAAATCGGCCCCACGTCTGTATCGCAGATGACATCTCCAGCACCAAACCCTTCCCTTCATTCAGCCGCCCGCCTTGGCAGCAGGTTCGGTTGAAAGCTGAGGAAGTGGACCTTTAGTGGAGATAGTTTTGTCTTGTTCTTTTACTTCTGACAACACTGTCCGCCATGATACCCCTCAGAAGAGGACAGAGGAAGAAAGACGTCTAACAGTTTCAGATGTTTTGGGTTATTTATGCCTGTGAATAGTCATGCAATCCAAATGCTACCTTCAGGGAGTTTCTGCATTTTAATTGTTCTTAAAGGTGATGATTCTGCTTTATGTTCATGACTGAGGTCATAGTGGCTGCTGATACATATAAATATGCAGCAGTTTTTTCTATAATTCCCTCCTTGTCTGTGTCCAGTGTAGAGCTGTAGGAAGGTTCACTGTGATGCAGATACGTTCACCTAAAACAGGCCGACGTGTGCGTTGGTCCTTCCAGCTCCTAGATCATCCTGGAGCTCCAGTAGAAGAAAGCAGCTGAATCACTCATCAAATGAGCTTCAGTCATTGTTGTCTGTGATGTTGATGATTTGTTGGCTCTGACGTGTGATTGTCCTGTTCAAATGTGTATATAATGTACAGCTCATGTTTCGGGGAATCAGATGCATCTTGTGTTGTGTGGACGTTGATGATCGCTTGATGCCATGCGGCTGCTTGTAATGATCTTTTCTAATGTTTTTGTATTGCATCTGTCTACATGTGATTAAAGCCGCTGCTAAATAAATAATAAATGTGCTTTGTTCAAAATGATGGTGGAACCTCAGGCAGGTCATGTGATCCAGTAAAAAACAGGCTCATATGTGTGAGCTAATGTGACCTATTAAAGGATAATGTGATCTGGTCTTTATGTCGTTACTTTCATCTGTTCCAGCTGGTGGAGCTCCATGCAGCTCCTCCTTCTGTCCTCCTGCTGATTGGCATCAGCATGCTGTGGTTCATCAGAAACGTGCCTCTCCTCATAAATCCCCTCCAGTCCTCTCATGTGAGCGACACCGACCGTCTGTGGAGCTCGTCGATTAGCCTCCGAGCTTCAGATCTGTGTTTATTTGCTCAGGCAGTAAAACGTCCTACTAAAGAAGATCAAGATTCCCGCGTTGCCTGTTTGGGTCCTCCGCTGGGGATACTTAACCCAAATTGAACCTCGGTGTGAATCCAATTGTGCTAATGGCTCGGCAGCATGGCTCTAGCGCTCTGAGTGAAGCCTGGCTGGCAGACGCAGTAATGTGGCCGCTTTCTCTGTGAATTTACATTTCTAATGCGGCCTGCTAGACAAAATCAAGCCGGAGGAGCTTCCTCAGTGATCTGTAACTGCAAGAGGTTGTTTTTTGGAGCTCTGACAACTCGGTCAATGCTAGCGAGTCCTGACTAATGACACCGAGGGATCACTGTGACCCCCTCATAGACAAAAGCACCTCTTTCCACATGATTGGGTTGCTGAAGATCCACTGCTTCAAGTCGATCTGCTTGATAAGAGACGCCACATAGAGAAAAGAATGACTGCTGGGTTGAAAGTGCAAAATCAGAAAAGGAAAGAATTAACGGAGGAGTCTTTGTGTTTTGTTTTTCAACTTTATTTTATTCTTTCACAGCTTGACTTCTTTCTTCTTTTGGTATGTTTTACGATCAGCTCATTACCAGAGGAGAAAGAGATGTCTGGATGGTGTGGGAGAGGACAGGGGATGCAGGAAGGCTGAGCCGGAGGTGACATGGACAGAAAACAGGAGGGACAAATAAAGAGGGCAACGGGGCATCAGAGGGTGGAGTCAGAGACAGAAGGAGATGAGGGTCTTTCTCTTTAGAGATCTACTTTATCGTTTAAAATGTGTCGGTTTGTTCCTGCAGGCATGTTTTTTTAATATCTACACATAAAGAGAAACGAGAACAGTTTGTATAAAAAGGATAAAACAAATGGCGTGAATGCTGCTACGGGGCATCGGAGGGGTCGGCGGTTTGCACGCCGCGGCGTACTTCAGCGCAGCATCGGCGAAGACGGCGGCGGGAGAGAGGAGGTTCAGGCGAGGAGCGTTTTCGTAGCAGGAATCTGGGTTTTTAGTCTCAGATGAGGCGGGAGGTGAGGCGAGGCTTCAGTTCTGGCGAAGGGATGTGGGGCGGTGCTCGGGAGGTGATCCGTCAGAGCCACAGCTGACGGTTCATTCTTTCACAAGGGCAGCAAATTCTGAAAGACCACAAATGAAAGAACAGATGTCAGGTCGGTGGAGGTGTTTGTTCGTCCACACTTTGCAGCATTTCAAGTCTAAAGTGTGTCTAAGGAGTGAAAACGCTCCGCGGTAGCCTATACACCGTAGGAGTAAAACGTGAAGTCAGAGAGAGAATCTGAAGTCAAGGGGGGAGCCTTCAACTCTTCAGCACCTCAGATTTAAATCACATTTCACCATTTTGTGAGATTTAGCGTATAAAACGAATCCGTCGGTGGGCCGGGCGGGTCACCCACGGACGGCTATAATCCTCCAGGTAGCAGCTGGATTCCAGCCAGCATGTCATCCTCCACTCTCCTCCCCACGTTTCTCTGTCTGTCTTCACTATCAACTATCATTTAAGGTGGAAACGCCCAAAAAATATCTTTAAAAAGAATCCCGGCATGCGTCTAGTGAGTTACGTCAAACAGCTGAACTGTGGACTGTGTTTTGAAGGGAAGCTATTTTCTGTCAGAACACATTTATTCAGGATGAATCTCAAACACGTTTCTATACATAAAGACTAAAGGAAGCACGTCTACAATCTAGTGGCTCTGTTTTATTATAGGGGGCCTGACATGGTTTGGGTCCCGTTAGAGGGACAAAGCTGTGGAGCGATCGCCTTCGTCCTACGATGAAGCATTTCTGTCCCAGTCGGGGTGGACTGGGGGGACGGTGGGACTCCCTCTAATGGAGCTGGATGTTGCCGGTGTGTTTACCGTCGACTCCAATCTTGCCGTCTCCATCCTTGTCGGCTGCTTTTAAAAATGCTTTGGTTTCTTTGTCTGTCAGGTCCCTGCCATCTTTGGCAAAACCTTTCAGGACGAATCTAAAGGAAGCAGAGTAGACTGGATTAGCAAGAAGGCCGTTTGTTCTGCGTGTATCATTGCTGCATTTTTAGGCTTTTATGAGTGTTTGTCTCACTTGAGCTCTTCTTCCTCTATGAAGCCGCTGTTGTCGGCGTCCAGCACCGTGAAGACCTTCTTCACATCATCAGAGGACCTGGACTTCAGACCCACCATCTCGAAAAACTTCTTATGATCAAAAGAGTCAGCAACTGCACAAACGGTCAAGCAAAGATCCACAACATTAGCACGAAAATTCAGTCAAAAGCTTGCATCAACTTTGAGATTTAAACGATGATGCTGCGACTTGCTCCCGACAAAGCTTTTGAATTTGGTACTGCATCTCTAATTAGCTTCTTCTCCATGGCAACAGAGGGTGACGTCACATGAAGCTCACGGCTGGAGCAGTGGGATGAGCAGGTACTTAAACATTCTGCAGATTTTTCCAATTACATCTATTTTTCCACTTCAGTGTAATTTGTAGAATGGGACTGACACCCAGCCAAAGCCTCACCACGCTCTGCAGCCTGAAGCTCACTGATTCTCCACAAAAACCAGATCACGCTGTGGGCCAGAGCAGAGTGAAGGTTCTACATGAGAACCTGTGGTCTGTCACTGGCCAGAGCTTTACCTGCAAATGCATCTAGAGCTTTCTTGATGTCATCAGCGTTGAGGATGCTGCTCATTGCCATCTTGGCTGTTGGAGGAGATGGTTGGAAAGAAGAGTCATGGAGAGAGAGAGAAGAGAAGAACAGAGACAAGGGACAAGGTTAGAAACAAGGTCGCTGGAGAGCAGAGAGAGAACTCGGAGACGTTCTCATATTACACCGGTGACACTCTAGAAATGGAGCAGGAGGAAATCAGGACATGTGAGGAGGAGGTGATGAGTGACAGAGTGAATTAGTGCCAGTTAGGGAGGAGAAGAGACAGAAGCTAGAGGAGTGAGGAGAGGAGCGAGGAGAGGAGTGAAGAGAGGAGTGAGGAGAGGAGTGAGGAGAGGAGCGAGGAGAGGAGTGAGGGGTCGAGAACAATTTGATCTGTGTGCTATCAAGGAGCTGTTGGGAATAAAAGCAGGGCACAGGGAGGGTCAACAGGCCCTCTGAGGCTTCTGCTGTGTCTGAAATACCACAAGAGAATTCAGTTTGTCAGCCCAGTCCAGACGGAGAAGCTTCTTGTGCCTCACGCTATGAAAGGCGAAGCCGGCGCTTAACGGCGCTCTGGCTTTCTGCTCCGAGTGTGACCGAACCTGATCGCTGCCTGTGAAGTTGTCGCCTTCCCCTGACTTTGACTGATGCCCTTTATTCCTCTGCTGATATCACAGACGCACTCGATGAGCTCCTCGGAGGCAGGAGGCAGCGTGGACAGCGGGTCGGGTTTGGCTCAGCGGCTAACCCTGATGATGGCAGGACGTGAGTGACGTGTGGATCAGAGGAAGCAGTGCTCTGGTTTCAGGTGTGTTCAAACCTTAGCAGGGAGACATATGGATGCTTCACTGACAGTTCACACAGACGTCTCGTCTTTGACCTGAACGCTCTCATATGTGTGCGATTCGCCAGGAGACGGAGCTGTTCAGTGTCAACCATCCTCGTGTCATGTTTCAGATGAACTCTCAGCTGTTCTTACATTCAACTCAAGCCAGAAGAACAAATGTGGTCTGAAACATTGTGACTTCACCCAGTGAACATTTCAGTGAACCCTGTGATGCGCTCACTGGGGATCAGGAGCTGTTCACGTTTCTGTGTTCAGGTACAAAGTCGACGCCAACAAATGTAGGAAGAAATGAAGTGACTGGTGTCACCGTCATCCT
>NW_007579280.1:95723-140133 GCF_000690725.1 Stegastes partitus
CTGTCGCTCACGCTACAGTCTTTTGCCTCCAGCAGCCGAGTCCTTCTGATCTTCTGGGCTTCCTGCGGTGCTTTTATTTGGGTGCATTTACGGGTAATACCCACAGTAACTCTGATGTTATCAGTCGGGTCGGGTTTCTATTTCTTCGTTTCCACAAACACAAAAGACACATCTTGACAGTGACAGATTGCAAATAAGTCCACAGACTAGATAAAGGGATAGAAGCAGCCAGATCTTCACATGCTTGTGGGACAAACTGCAAATAGATCAGGTGGGTGTTAAACACTGTTGAGGTAGATTCCTTTCACTGGCGTCACACCTGACCCGAACCCTAACCCTGGACTGATGCATGAGCCCCAGCAGCCACTCCACCAACATGCTGCTGCACACACGGATCGATGCTGAACGCAGCTGAACTTGTGTGGCCACACATCCAATCTTTTATCATTACAAAAGGCACAACCTCCTTCTCTGAAGGTGTCCAGGAGGAAACCAGACCGTCACTGGGAAATGAGGAGGATGAGATTGATTCCCTGAGATGCTCGGTGCATAACGTGAGCCACATTGATTTATTTAAAGGAAAACAGGCGACTGTGGTTGTGCTGATGTTTGATCACAGTGAATGATCGTCAGCTAGATAAAGACACACTGAGGCTGTGCAGAAGAACGCCGTGAGGCTTTAATTCAACCCTGTCCAGGACGTTCATGCTGCCGTACGTAGAAGGTCTTTCAGGGTTCACTGGATTTCTGGTTCCTAATGCACAACAAATGTCCGTCTTTTTATATCTAAAACAACGCTCAAAAACAAAAAACAACACCTGTCACCTAGACCACATGGCCTGGGCTCCAGAAGAGGGGTTAAGGTTTTCTATCTCAGTGCTATGTGCTGGTCAGCTCGTCCCTGCAAGACACTGAATCTGAACCAAAAAACCAAAGTCCTACCGCCTGCTGTGTCCCGGTGGAACAAAGACCCGTCAAGCAGACGTAACATCACTGGAGCTGACAGAAGCGTGATACGGTCCTTTCATGTCCTTTATAATGCTAACCTGGTCTAACAGCTCAGGTCTGAGGGGTTCTCCTGTACAGAACCTTTCTGGTCACAGACGTCAAGGCGGGATCATGTCGTGTACATCCAGCTGCTGCACCTGAAAGGCTCCTTTTAGAATTTGGAGAATTATTATTCTCTTGCAGACTCAGATGAACGAAATGAAAATAATGTCAAATCTGAACTGATGGAGGCAGCATTGCTCATTAAAGACCAGCCAGCCTGGCTCGGTCCAAATCCAGCACAAATCCACCAACTAGCACCTCCAAAGTTCACCGGTGAACACGTTCTGCTTTTCCTAACCTGCGTTTCAACTCAGAATGCTCATAAGCATTATTATTATTATCATGAATATGACGGACTATACCTGCCAAATGTACCTAGAAGCAGTGGATCTGACTTTATACCTGGAATCATACAAACCATAAATCAGCACCAGCTCAGCTGGACCCGCAGCCGGCTCCTCGCTGCAAACTGAACAGAACCAGTCCATGTATATGCAAGAGCAGCCCAGACTGTGTGAAGGCCGAGGAGGTCCACAGAACTACAACACATCACTTCACAGAAAAAGGCTGTGAAACGAGCCTAAAATGGACATGAAAGAATTAGTCTTTAAAATCAATATATTCTGATGGCAATCATCCTGGGCTGAAGCTTTGAAGTCTTGGTTCCAGTTTCTGATTCTTAGGTTTATTAGTGTCCAGCGCGTAGTGGGTCAGACTTCAGAGGTTTGTTTAGCTGAGCCCAGACATGTTCAGTGAAAATAAACTCTGCAGTCAGTATTTTAAAGACCCTCCACATTACTTCAGATGCCTCCTGAGCCACACAACAAAACATTATAAACGACCTTTTCCCTCTAAGATTCCCGTCTGACTAAAACAGATGTGATCGGAGCATCAATGAGACTCCACCAAGGCTGTAACGTTCTGCTGCTACGATGCCCTCATTGTTTAGTCGGTGCTGTTTCACCCTTTATCTTTCAACCCGAGCTGTGCTGGATGCCCTTGCTTCTTTTCTTTTTTTCCTACTTTATTATTTCTGCGGGATTGAAAGCTCGTCCCTGAGGTGTGCTGTTTGCTTCCTGTTTAATCTCACAAAGAAATCAACATTTTCATCCTGAGGAAGAAATACTGCAGCCAGACGGGATGCAGGGAGGAAAGGCAGCGCTGACATGAACTCTGGATCGGTTTGTCTGAGCTGCTCATTTGTGGGAATGTCGGTGTGGTAGCAAAGGATGAAATTAGAATTTAAACTACCATCTGAGATGATGTTGGCCTGATTATTGCAACGAGGGCACAGGACAAAGACAAAAGCCAGATTGCTGAACATAAATCCTTTATAGGGGAACAAAACTAAGTGTTCAAGTGAAGGCTGAGCCGCCATCTGAGCGGCCGTCCTTCAGCACTCGAGGTTAATCCGTGAGCCCTTTGAAGTGACACCGAGGTTTCCTTCGCGGGAAGTCCCATGACCCTGCTGATCCTGCTAGGTGTGGGAAACCCAACCACGCTGCAGGACTGCCAACTCCCCGCTCTGCTGCAACAGCTGCATGAGTGTGTGAATATGCAGCGCTGCCGAGGTGCCAACAGGAGGCTCAAAGGAGAATATATTTGTGTTTGGAGACACCCGAGCCGAAGCCCTTGTGTTGACTGGAGCGTGATGTGTGTGTTGGACTTCCAGATGGGAGGAAACAGACGTTCAGCACTGCAGACAAACGAGCCTCTTCTGTGTTATTGCAGCGTGAACTGAACATGAACCTTCTGCTGAAACAGGCTGTGACGCTCGTGTTTTCTTGTCCTTTTCTAGCAATGAACCACTAAACAGCAAACATTGTTCTGAGGATGATTCTTTATCACCCCGAGAGCTTCATGCTGTTTGAACTGAGGTCGCTCACTTTGGGGCTTCATGTGCTATAAATGAGTTCATAACAAAGGTCCTTCTTCTTTATGTGCCAAATGATTATTGTGCCGCAATCATCATATATGTGGGAGACATAGAAGACAGCCCGCGGTTCAGCTCCTGTAGTCGAACCAATCAGGTGAGGATGATGAAGCGCTCTAACAGGCCACTTACTGACTCAGGGAGGCGACTTTCTGTCCCCAGGAAAGCCTTTTATCGGAATTGCCACTGATCTGCACAGTTGATCTTTAAAATAAGCTGCCCGAGCTATCGTTTCAGAACGCATTACACCGTCTATTGATTCCATACAGCTGCTGATGGGGAGACAAGTCGGTGGTGTTTGTTCCAAACAGAAGGCACATGTGCATGCATTCAGCCAGGCAAAGGGAGAAAACATGGGTTTGATGAGAGGCTGTTATCACCGCTGGCAGGTACAGGACAGGACGGCTTGAGCACACAGCCGCAGCTCGCCAACAACAACAACAACAACAGCAGCGCTGCTTTGTGGCGTGTGAACGGTGTGTAGCTGTCGGCGTGGGGACGGATTTTAGCAGATCTATGAACAATTTATCAACTGCTTTGTCACCACAACGACTTCCAGTGAAGTCACGGCCGTGAACAACAAACAAATGCTCTGAACTCATTACGTTGCATTCGCTGTTGGTGAGTTTCATTCTTCAGAGTCTGTCTTCATCCAATTAAACGTCACATCTGTACGGACAGTTTGTAACAGATGTGACGCGCCTGGATTTGGAGGCTGTGTGTGAATGTCTGTGTAAACTAATGCGACTCAAACTGAAGCATTTTGCCGTTTCTGTAACTGCTTACGGTCCAGGATGACACATGAGCTCGATCAGCCCGGGGCTGCTTTCAGGCTAATTTCACCACATCTGCTGATAAGTCTGTTCATTAGCAGGACACGCTGTACATACAATATTGTGTTTTCCTGCTATGTTTGCCCCCCACCCTGACCTGAAACAAGGCATCACGAGCAACTTTGCGTTGAGTCCAGGATCACCGCTACCTGCCTGCCTAAGTCTTAATGAATGCAATGAAAAGTAAATCCATTATTTTGTGGATTTTTTGTATAAAACAAATTGGATGTAATGTCGGCCTGATGCTGGAGAGAACAGAGACATTTGCTTTTGTACTTTAAAAGCAGACTTGGCCTCTCGCTCATACAGAGGAACAATGATCGTCACTGGACAGGGTGAGTTCTGCAGTTTGTTCTGATAAGCGCTGGGTCTACGTTATGAAACGATTTACTCTTTAGGACTTTGTCATCCAAAACGCAGGAGGGTGACAATTGGAAGAACTTAGTTAGGATATCTTTTGCAGACGTGATCTATCCAGCGTTCGGTGTTTGTCTCGTGTGATGTGATGTCAGCATATCATTGCATAGACAGCATCTATAGCCATGACTGCATAAACGTGTGTCTTATGCTTCTTATGGGGTTAAGGTCTTCAAACGTGACCCACCAACGCTGGAAAATGCTACTGAAGGGTTACCCACCCTGCACGCTGAGATGCTACGCTAACGGGGTACTCAACGCATCTAAAACTAACAGCAGCGAATCCTGACAAAGTGTTCCTGTGCGACCAACTGAGGCTGTTGGTTTTCTAATTAGCACTAATAATACAGCTGATGTTGATGGAGATGCTGGTAAGTCTGTGTCTGGATAAAGATCCATTTTCTTTGCTGCTAGCCAGTGGATTGGAGGCGGAGTTTCTGTCCCAAGGAAAGGAGTTCAGGTATGTTGAGATCTTGAGAACATTAAGCATGAAATGGACAAACACGGCGAACAGTTCAGTGGTTGATTTACCAGTCGATCGTCGTTTCAACCCTCAACTATGGCCCCAAGCTCTTTAGCGACCAAAACAATGAGGTTGCAGATACAAGCAGCCAAAAGGAGTTTCCTCTGCAGGGTGGCTGATCAGCAATGGGCTGATGAGCTCCAACATCGGAGGCAGCTCAGAGTCCAGTTGCTGCTCCTTTGCAACCAAAGGAGCCAGCTGAGGTGGTTTGGACATTAAGATGCCTCCAGGGCCACTTCCTCTGGAGGTTTTCAGGGCACGTCCAATTGGGAGAAGACCCAGTGCTAGACCTGGAACTCACTGGAGGGATTATAAATCTCATCTGGCCCAGGAACACCTTGGGATCCCTGGAAGGACTGGAAAGTGTTGCTGGGGAGATGAAATGTGGACGGACCTGCTTCACCTTCTGCCTCAGTGACGTGGGAAAAAGGTCAATTGATGGACAAAGACCTCTTTTGACCAGATGATGGTGTTAAAGCCAAAGTTAAAGGATCCTGGGACACATGGCGGTTCTCCTCCTCTGTAGTCCACTTGGAGGACTCCATGCACAGGTAACTACATGCTTCATAAACGCTGCCATCACACCGCAGGCACACATCTTGAGCTGCACGTGGATGTCTGAAGACTTGGAGCGACGACCGACTGTAACGCTGGCCTGAAGGGAAGATAAACGTCACATCTGGCTGTCGTTCAATGGCATTCAAAGGTCTAAAACACCAAAACGTCAGCCATCAGAGGAAATGTTGGGAATCTCTGAAGTCATTAAGATTCATCCTCTGGGGAGTTTCCTTAACAAGATTTCACGGCAAACCATCCAGTATTTGTTGAGATATTTCCGTCAGTGCCCAGAGCCTTTCTGCATGACGCCGTGTTCACACATCCCCACTAACACACAGGAAGCAGCACACAGAGTCACAGGAAACTCACAACACGTGTGTGATGAAAGCAATCTGCACTAATTATTACCAACCAGATTAAAGATTAAATTCTGATGAATCTGTCCCAGAAAGCATCACAGGAAGGCACACAGATTCCACTGTAGCATACAAACACAACATGCAGCATGCTCATTAATTAACTGGGATAAGTGTTCTGCCATGAATATTCACGGGTCGGTCCACTGTGTGAGTGCATGCAACATTTTTAATCCTCAGTGATCAGTCAAGAAGAGAATCATGAGCACGTCGTTGTTATTCTCAAGGGGAACCTCGTGTCTTCTACTGCATCAGCATCTTGCTACCTGCTGGAGCGTGCACGTGACACCGCGCTCAGTCTCATTAGGCGTATTTAAAGTTTGCCCTTGAAAGATATTACAAGTAAGCACTGCAGGAGAATTACACCTGTGCCTCCTGCTTTTCCCAGAAAGCTGCTGCTATGGCAGAGCACTGATTCTGTGGATGTACTGTCCCGGTATCTAAATCCAATCTGACTCTGTACAGAGGAGGCTGCACAACAAGGTGAATTGTGTTTCTTCACACGTCTCCCTAAAACCTTTCCTATTAGTTTCCTCTATCGCCGCATTCGATCGCACCGACTGTATGTAAATATCAACCTTGTGAGAGGTAATGAAGTTCAAATGGCTTTTAGTGAACATGTGAAGTGCTGCAGGTAAACTCTGCCTTCAACCTGTGTTGCTCTTACCTTCTTACTGACTGCTGCTGAATGGGAGACGGTGGCAGCTCGGTGCAGGAGGGACGTCCAGTAAAAGATCAGTGCCTCTGCTCGTTCGCTTTTATACATGTCCTCTCCAACTATTTTAGGATGAAAAATGGGCTCCCAGTTCAGAGCGGGGTCAGTGCTGCCGGGCCGCCGGGCCGGGCCGTATCGCTTTCTTGACTGGACTCACGCTAATCAAACACTACTATTAATAATTCTCCATCTCCACACCCTGGTCCCGGCCAGGGTTCTTTTATGCTCACCCTTCCTCTCCCCTCCTCCAGCGCTCCCTCCTTCCAGCCACTTGGTTTCTCGACCTCCCACCGAGGGCTTGGATCTGTCCTCGGATCCCCCTCTCATCCCGTCTCCCTCTTTTCTTTCTCTTTCCCGTCTCCTTTCTCTTAAACTTTTAATTTTCACTTGTTAATTCTCACCTCTTCCTTGAAGGCATTCTGCATCAGCAGAGACAAACTACATTCCTCCGACCACCTCGGCCACCAGTGATGGAAACGAAGCCTTAACGTAAACCCACACCTACAGGTAACTAATCATCATGTTCACATGTTGCACGTCGCACATCACATGCCACCGACAATGACTGTCTGGCAGCTTTAACATTTAAAATGTTGAGTTTCTTTTGGAGAAGTCCGTCCTTACTTTGCCCGTTCCCTGCATTTTAAAATCAATAAAACAGAAGCTAGAGTCCTTGAGTGCACAACGTAAGAATTGTTTTTAACGACATTTTTTATCAGCCAGAAGACGCATGAGCAGCGAAACAAGGCCAAAGTCACAACCCAGCATTTCTGCCTTTAAACTGCACTGAAGCATAAAGCAGTGGCTTCATATGTACAACAAGCAGCTCGACAGCGACGGAGTCGTAGGCGAGCCGGTGTGCTCGAGCTGCAGGAAGTGGTTCAGGGTACGTGGAGAAAGAAGCTGGCGCTTTGTAGATCCTCACATTTTACATTTGAATTGCATCAAAGCCATTTTCAGGCAAGAAGGGACGGTTTTAATTGGACGAAAACATTAAACATGTAAACGGGGAACAGAGTTGATGCTACACACAACCTGAAACCCCAAAACTTCATGTCATTGCTACTATGAATAATAATGGAGCTCTGTGGACCTACCAGCCCCTCTGTTACCCCTCTGTTACCCTCGTTATGGCCCCATGCACACTTCTGTCTTCAGAAGGAACCCAGAGCTGACCAGACCTGCTCTGGCTAGTTGGGATTCATAACTGAACAGCTGCTGTTCACAGAGCGAGCCCTCCATACCCAACTACGGAGGCCTGATTGTGACTTTGCAGAGAGGGAAGCTGCACTAGAGCCCCGGTGCTGTTCATCACCAACCCAACGATGAAACACTGAGGCACTGGCAGGCTGTACATCCCTCAGGGAAACCCGGTCCAGTTCAGGAATCCTCCCCAAGGCTCACTGATAGATGCAAAGTGATGATAGATCCCAGCAGGCATCAGCTGTTTCCACCAGCGGTACCACCGAGGAGCCGTCACAGTGACCTGTGGGCGGGTTCAGCTGGGACCGGCCCATTCCAGTCTTCAGGGCTACTGTCTGCATGTGAGCGCTGTAAACAGGTTTTACTGGGGAGCTGGATTCATGTGCACTCCAGGCTCATGCATGCATTGTGATGTGGAGTGTGAGGATGGTGAGACTGTGTGAGGCATGAAGCCGCTCTGTCCTCACAGCAGCTGTTCTCATCTCAGTCAGGACGTCGTCCATGTGAGCCGCTAGCAGCTTTATGGCCCACATGTTGTTGATGTAGGACGGTTTTCAGATGGTATCGTGTGTAAGGGAGCAAAGATTGATTGTCTTTACCATCTAATCACACAGTGTTTATGAGATGAGGTGTGATCAAGAAGTTCCAGGACTTAAGCGAGACGTGCACCTTAATAAAATTTGGCCGACGTCTCCTCCAAAGCAGCTTTCTTGTGCAGAGATACACAACTTCCAGAGCTCCTGCCACATTGGAAACACTCCCTGGAGGTCCCAGTCTGACCACATGCACATGCACATTTCGCTATTTCACCGTGTAACTGGTCAAAAAACGTACAAATTCTGTGTCTGTCTGACCCGACCTTCATGGCAAGAATCATCTCTGGTGACAAGAATTGGGTCTGTGGTTCGGACGTGGAGACCATAAAGCTTGAAGAAGCCACAGCAGGTCAGAAGAAGGCCTGACCTGCTGCTGAACATGCACGGGGTTTATCCCCTCAGCTCTAACTGTGGAGCTCTGCTGGAGCATCTTGAGGCTTGAGCTGCGTGGCATTGTGGCAGCGCGTCAAGCCACAGGCTGTTTAGCTTGTCGACTGCACCAACCCTGATGATGCCAGGTTTGCTTCCTCTGTCCTCATCTTAGCTAAACTGGTCAAGTCGGGTCAAGTCAGCACTGTGGATGGAGCGGGCCTGGCTGGGAGCTGGTCCTCTCTGCACCAGAGGCCTGTTTAAGGGGAAACAGGTCAACTGGACTGGAATGCAGCTGTGATCGATGCAGTCCCACTTCTTGATTATACCTCTTATACTGTTTTTGGAAGGTATTTATCGGCGCCGGTGTCAGAAGTCACATTAGAACTTAGCTCCATGAAACTTTTTTCTTTCTCCTCCACTCGACTCTAACGCCGGCGTCACCACAAAGCCCTGAGTCTGTTTAACCGTCCTCTCTCATCCCGACTCTCCCCGACCGTCTTTATCTCATTTTGATGCAGCCTTGTGAAGAGAATTCCTCTCCCTCCGTCTGTCTCTTACTCTTTTGCTAATGCCTCCAATTCCATCACCTTCTCCACCTTCTCATGGCAGCCAAAGGGCTGCAGAGGGGATTCCCTTGATCCCACCATGTCCCGCTGTGTTCCTCAGCAGGGCGGCGGGAGGCAGGAGGAAGAGATGGAAGGAGGTGATGGAGCGGTGGCAAGCGAAGCCAGGAGGGAGATGGAGGTGGATGATGAAAGAGAAGCAATGAAAACAGTCGTGACAAAGGGGAGATTAAAAGAGAAATGCAGAGAGAGAAAAGTGAGGAGGCGAGGGAGGAGGTCAGGGGAGCGGTAGGGCTGGATGTCACCAGGGAACCTGGACCTGGAGGAGTGGGCCGGGATGGGACAGTAAAAGGACTGAAGGTTGGAACGCTGACAAACTGCCTCCTGCGTCGGCTCTTATCTCAAACTGCAAAGACTGCATGACTCTGGCTTGTCAAAATGGAAATCTGTTCCTACCTATATACTTTCACTTCTCCTTCATCAACATGGGAACGTGGACTCCTCCTCCTCCTCCTCCTCCTCCTCCAGCCTGGCCGTCGGATCGTCTCCGCACTGCTTTTGTTTGCTGCTGTTTACTTATGAGACTTCCATTCATGTAGGTTTGGTTCAGATTGTTTGGCGCCGATATGGATGTGTTGTCGTGCACTGACTGGCATATCAAGGCAGAAAATTGCCTCCTTGGTTCATTTACAGTGTGTGTTATTTGCCGCTGGGCTCCCTTCGCAGTCACGCACACCATCAGCAGATCTACTGTTAATCATGCAAACGAGCTCTGCTCATTAAGAAGCTCTCCTGAGGGCATCCGCCTCGGTTTGTTGGTCAAATCATGATAAATATTTGTGCTATTGTGTTTAAAAATGTCATGAATTATGTAGAATCACATTTTAAAACAGAGTGCCTTCAGAGTTTGGACCAGGGCTGACCACTAGCGTCCACTTGGTTTCCTCTGCTTGCATGCTGGACACATTCTGGACTCCTTCCACTAAAACATCACATCAGAACAAAGGCAAAGTTATTCTTGGGATCAGCTAGAAGATAAAGTAGAGCATAAGGCAGAATTCCACGGAGGCAAAGAAAAGAGTGAAGCTAATCAGAGAAGGCTGAAGTCCAGGTAAGCCGGTCTGATGTGGACCCGCTGTGAACCCTGTTTCAGCACAAAGAGAGGCACAGATAGAAGCAGCCGGTCGGTTTCCGGCCATCTGGTTTTCTGCACATTTTAATTGTAGTCATGGAGTCTCCACACTTAGCAGGACGATGTCATCCGTCTCTCCACTGCCTCGTGCTCTTCAGAGGTTCTTCCATCACTGTCTTGTTCAACCTGTGGGCTGTTCTTCAGCCTTTATAAGCTTTGCAGAGGATCTCTTGGCTGCACTTCTTTCTATCTGTGCAATGGAAGGTATGAAGTAAACTGTGGTTACGTTTCGAGGGGAGCATCTTGTCTCTGTGATGGTCACTGATGCGTTTCTAATCGACATATCTTTGCAGTTTATTCCACTGCTGACCCACCGTGGCCACCAGTCACACATAAGCGAAACACGAGAGCTTCCCAAACCTAACAAAGTCATTTTGGGACCTGAACCTACCCAAACAGCAGCTGAAAACAAAATGTAAGATAAGATCAGATCATGAACCCGGTCCCTCTGCACCACCTCTCCTCCTGACATGGACTTTGTGGCTCTTTGGAGATTGACATGCATCTCAATGTCATACTTTCACCTTTCTAGGTAAGTCTACACCTTCTTTCTGAGATTTCATTGCACAGATAGAAAGAAGCATGAGGTGCAGTCAGGAGGCTCTGCAGTAGCAGCTAACAAAGTCAAAGCAGCAGACACGTTTAACAAGGCAGTGATGGAAGAACATGTGAATGGTGAGCAGCGATGGAAGTGCCTTCTGCCGTATACTTCTGTGTGACTGAGTACAATTAAGATGTGCAGAGAACCAGATGGCCGGAAACATGCTCGCTGCTTCTATCTCTGTCTCCGAGTTGCCATAACAGCTCCAACCTTTCCCTACCCCATGTCAATTTACACCAGACCCCCTCGGCCTTGACATCACGTCTCAAACGCTGGCCCACCATGTTGATGTCATCTTATGAATGTCTCAGTGCAGATGACACTCATCGCATGACATACCGCTGTCCTGCCTTGCAGATGGTTTTCATCACCACTTCTTTTTCCTGCCACTGACACCGAGGCTCCAGAATGCCATCTCGATGTGCACGACTTAAATATCCGTCCGTCCTCTACAACCTTGACCTTTGCCTCCGGATTCTGCACTCGCCTAATGTCTCCGTGGCCACCAACAAAACCAACAGTAACCACCTCATTTTTCTAAGTTCCCGTCATACAACAGCGTACAGTCGGGGTGTCACCGGGCAGAGCAGAGCGCAGCAGCACACTCAGCAGTCATTTGGTGATTGCTGTTCTGTCTGTCCCTGTGCAGGACGTTTGTCCTTGCAGCCTGCAGCTCCTCCCACATTCATCTACACATCACTCACTTCATGTTGATAAAAGGTTTTTGCAGACAACCAATCACTGTATGAGTTCCTATTTCTGTCTTTGAGCAACACTTCCCCCAGTCTGTCAGCAGTTTTGTGAACAGAAAGTTATATTCAGGAGAAATCTGTGAAATATAAATCTCTGTTTACAGACAGATCCTGGTCCAGTACGTAGCGTACCGACAGGCTGCTCGCTGCTTGATTGCTTTTTCAGAACACCATTAGCTTGTAAGGGCTTTATTTTAATTGATATGCCACTTAGTGTGCACATGGCTAGTTATCCCCTTGATACGTGCAGAAGGTTCTGCTGTGGTTCTTCCTGATGAGAACATCTGCTGAACTTGAACAGCACATGATGGACCCGAGGCTGAAGGTCTGAGCGGTTCTCACACATGTCCTCCTTATTTAACAGATGTTCTGTTTTATGCAGTTTGAACAATGAAATGATGTAAACAGACACATGTAGTAAAAGAAACACACGAAATGAGATTTTTATATTGAAGTATGTGTAAAAACACACAGAAGCTCATAAACTTAATGTAAAGCATCGAACACGGTCTGTTATTGTAGTTCTAACATCTAATAAAGCTTCATGATCAGTCAGATCACATTTCTGAACAACAGATTGATACTTTTTATAGGTCGACTTCCTTTTTAAATCAAATTGTCCTCATAAATAGTTCTACTTGATTTGACTACAAACTAACGGATTCTTGCAGTATTTTGTTTACAGTTCAGTCAATAAAGTAAAAGCTCCTTGAACCAAATCATTTTCATTTAAAACTGTTCTGGTCCAGGTTCTGGTTTTTCCACATGTTAACATCCTTCCTAACCTCAACCCTTCCTAGTGGCCAGAAATGACCAGTTTGATCTTTTTTTGTTTGCATAGTTGCACAGCTCCACTAACAGCATCTCCTCCAGGTTTTGAATCACCGTGTGGCCTGTTGGGAACCACGTTCTAGCGCTGGATTACAGGAACGTGATGTGATTGATCGCTCATCGGCTCAGACGATGGGAGAATATTGTAATGATGGAGTAAACACTGACACTAACTGCAGGGTGAGTCCATCTCATGGGGACAACACTCAAGTACCTCTGTAGCCAAAAGCCTCAGATTCAAAGCATGCTGAAGGTCTTTATGTGCTGCCTGTACGTAAATCATGTCAAAGGCCATTTGGGGATGCTTCAGTTCGCCAACACTGATGTGAGGGAAACGAAACATTTCACATAAATCACCGCTGCAAGGAACATAAAAGCCGTAAAAAATGAAGGAGCTTGTTGAAGGAATACGTGAACATGTAAAAATGTCCAAGGCTGAGGAGCACTTTGTCTAAAGGTGTCATGACACCAACACGGGCAGACGTGAAGGCATCATCTCTGTCCTCCATGTGCACTCTGACACTCCTCAGAACTTCCATCTGTCTCACTCCGAAAAGGCAGAACAGTGAAGAACACCAAGGTAGAGACCAGAGAAACCAGAAGAACCAGAGAAAATGAGAAGAGAAAGAAGGGATGAAGGTGCAGAACAGAAGAATGGGAGGAACGATAGATAGATAGATAGATAGATAGATAGATAGATGGATAGATAGATAGATAGATAGATAGATAGATAGATAGATAGATAGATAGATAGATAGATAGATAGATAGATAGATAGATAGATGGATAGATAGATAGATAGATAGATAGATAGATAGATGGATGGATGGATGGATGGATGGATGGATGGATGGATAGATAGATAGATGGATAGATGGATAGATGGATGGATGGATGGATGGATGGATGGATGGATGGATAGATAGATAGATAGATAGATCAAATCTGGCAGAGGAATGACTCCCCTGTTCATAGTGTGAGAGCCGGCACTTAGGTTAGGAGCAGCGCCCCCTGTAGGTCGGGTTAGAGAGAGCCCTCCCTCCTTATAAGAGCAGGTGAGAGCAATTAGTGCCTCTTCGTTTGAGGCCTGGTAGATGTGTGGTGGGATTGCTGTGTCTGTGCAGAATGGTGGTGTGTCGGTTTGATGAAGGCCCTGTAGGCCCATGCTGAAGAGGACATGAGTCAGCCTCACTGGGTCCCAGTATAAAGTCAGTCAGCTCCACCAGTGCCAGTCTCTTATAGAGCCACAGATTGAGAAGAATTAATGCCAGACTGCTGCTTTGCCTGGACTGGATTTGCCATGTGGTCCAGTGGATGTGTCTCAACTGTTCTTATGATTGTGGATTGATGATCAGCTCATCATAAGTTGTCTACTGCCACTCATGGTTGCCTTGATGTCTGAGTTTTATTGCTCTGTGATATTTGATCTCTATTGAATGATGAATTTGTAACCAAGAACCAACCGAGAACTCATTGTATCTTCTGTTTGTTTCTCAGGCAGTGGGAGGATCTGCGGGGAGTACGCGTGGTAAACACACCTTTCTTTGCATGCAGGGTGGTAGGTCTGAAGTGTGGTGAGCACCTAAACTAGTTTTTAGATTGACTTCAGTCTGCAGTGTTTGTTACAGTGCTTTGCAGTGATCACGGTGTGCACGTGGTGAGTGACATTCGGTTTTGCAATAGCATCTCTCCGCGGTGAGCACCCTGTCTGATACCTTTTATATATGTCTTGTAACCAGTTGGTTCAGTTGCATTTTAGTTTTAAATGGTTGTTAATAGTACAATATTAAATGCTTGGTCTTAACCTGATTATTGTCCTTTTNCCTGTCTGATACCTTTTTATATATCTTGTAACCAGTTGGTTCAGTTGCATTTTAGTTTTAAATGGTTGTTAATAGTACAATATTAAATGCTTGGTCTTAACCTGATTGTTGTCCTTTTCTTTTATCTCCTTTTAATAATAAATACTGAGTTTTTGACTTGAATGCACGTCTCCGGCTCTCCTTGTACCTGTAAAATAATTAGTTTGTGGGTTCAGGCAGAGACCTTCACACTGGGGTTGGTCACAATAGGAAGTACAACTCTGTACTGAGCTGTAGGCTCACCTGATGCTTGCACCATTTGCTTGCCTCATCAATGTTCTGTCCACTTGAACATCAAGCCATTCAGCCCAATCCTCGCCCTACTCTGCTGTAAAATAACATCCTGTACAGATACAAGGCACATTTCAATGCAAAGGAACGCTCGTCGCTGCAGACTCTGGACAAAAGACGCCCTCCATCAGGGTAGACAGAGATACCGGGAGACTGAGAAGACAGAAAGAGTTATTGACCCGTCTGTATAAACACGGGAAGGGATGATGTTCTGATAGGGAGAAGATCGGATGACGGAGGGCAAAAAGAGAAAATACGGCGCAGAAGAAAGGAGGATTTGCTGGATGTGATTTTGGGAGGAAGATGGGCTGTCAGACATCCATCTGTGTGTCCGTCCATTGGTCGGTCTGAGGCCAGTGATCCGAGCCACGAGTCGAGGCTGGAACTGTATCTTCATCCCTTTGTTTTGACTGCTGTCGTATCTCCGTTACAATCAACATCACGACTGTGTGGAAAAGGTCAGCTGGGTGCAGGCTCCATGTGGGAGGCCCCGTGACTGCCCAAGGGCCCCGCTGCACTAACACTGTTTTCCCTTGAATATAAATTGACACTTGCAGTAAACACAGCCTCAGGACTGTCACAGAGCATAAGAAGCATCTCTGCAAACAGAAGCCTGTTCTGTGCAGCTCCAGAAAAGAGACTGCAACGCCAGTGATGCTGAGGTTTGATTCCCTTTTTCACCAACAGTCCACACAGTGTCTCCTTCATGTCAGTGAGAAGGCTTCATCTGGCATTCTCACCTCGACAGCATCAGAAACATCGTCATGCTCCAGGGTTTAGTTCAGGACAGGCAATGGTGGCGTTGTCCATCCATCATCTCTACACCTTCATCCTCACTGGGGTCATGGAGGGCTGGAGCCTATCCCGGCTGACTCAGGGTGAAGGCAGGTTCACCTGGACAGGTAACCCGTCTATCCCGGCTGACTCAGGGTGAAGGCAGGGGACAGTAGCATTGTACTGATTGTAACTAGGACACATGCAGTAACTATAATTCACATTTCTGACTCGACTTCGACGGTAACAATGCAGCTAGTTTGCACAAGTGGCCCGGATGAGGTTCTTCTGCAGGTTTCACAGGGTGAAGACGACAACCTTTGAGTTGCTTTTAAAGGTGAAGATGAAACATTGATTGTTTTCAGCATATTTTCTACATGTTTATATTTTCACAGACAGCAGCGTACGATCAAGTAGTGCTTTAGTAATTCATGGTAGTGTCGCCCCCTTAAGGCAGGTCTGATAATCCTCATCGCCATGTTTTAAAGGCGTCACTGGTTGAACACACCAGTTCAGTCTGGGATTTTATAGGTTACAACAAATGAAAAACTGTCACCTAACAAAGGCAGAAAGCTTAAAGACAAACTAGACATCCATCATTGTGGTACCAGCTGCATCACGTCTTTGAAATGTCTCACAGTGACAACGCTATCACCGTGTTAGCATGCTCATGTTTGTCTACCGTCATCGGCTTTGCGGGAAGCCATTCTGTTCTATTCTATTCTATTCTATTCTATTCTATTCTATTCTATTCTATTCTATTCTATTCTATTCTTAGCTAAAATGCTGAACAAAGAGAAAAGTTCAACTAGTAAAAAGAGGAGAATCAGAGGGACCACCACTGTCATTACATTTCATGTCAAAGGCGACGTGGACGCCTGGACGACCTGTCGCCTGTCGTTTAGGTAACTTACTGCAGTCTGTGGACCAGCAGACGGACGGACACACAAGATAGTTTCCCAACAGATTTAATCAAAGTGGAGCATTTTGGGGTTGATGTACATAAAACCTCCAGGGTTGGGGTGAGTCTGGTCATCCACCTCCGTCCACAATAACCCCCAAAAAGTCCACGTGTTTGATGGTACCAGGGATGTATGTTTTACACAAACTACTTTTTCTTGAACCCTTTTACTGCACAAAGAAGACAGTTACACCCAGAATGACTCTACAAACCCCCCATTCGATATCAAACGGAAGCGCGGTGATGCATAAACTTGGCGCATGCATCCTGCCAAATGCACATACCGTGAATGCCGAGGAGAGCTCGTGTGAGGTGCAGGGTTCGGACCAGGGATGGAAGGAGGGGCGGCTGTGTGATTCACACAGTATCCGTTGCTAGCCTTGGCTGGAAGAATGGTGTGAACCGGGGCAACAGGTGAAGACTGACTTCAGAAGCAATATGAGTTGTAGCACACAGATACGACAGTGTGTGAATATTCAAAGAGACAGACAGAAGGTGGAAGGGAGGGAAAAGAGGCACAACTTTAGAGCTGAGTTTGGTTAAAGTTACATTTTCCAAGTTGGGGAAAGGATGTTGATGAGATAGGAGGTGGAGAACAGGAATGATAGAGCATCGGAGACATGAGGACGGGATTCAAAGCCAAACCACAGAACTGGAAGGTGGAAACAGATGCAGGTGTAAGAAGACAGACACAAGGAGCGGAAAAAGGCCAAAACCTTCAGATTGAGGTCTACTTGGGTGTAAATGAGGGTCTGGAGAGCGTACTTGTGGCCACTGGCATCCCTGCAGGAGGCGTACGGTTTCTGCAAAACATGATTTGAATGTAGTGCCAGTAAGCCCAGTCGTCTGTGGGGAAACGGCATCGCAGTCATTTTATCTTCAGCAGTTAACGTACGTTGGGTGAAGCTATTTAAATGAGATATTTTCTTTCTATAATACGGGAAGATGCTTCTGGGAGAAGCGCAGGGAGTTTATGAGGGACTCTTACTGAATTTTCACATTGATTATTATTTATTATTGGTTGAATCTGTTGAAACGTCGTCGCTCAGCTGCTTTCATTCATGATCCCCAGAGGATCCACACCAACACCGACGTCATCCTCTGACTGTTAGTACGGATCGATTGGACATTTGTGTTCCAGCCAAACATATTGTCTTTTGTTTAAACCGTTAGCATTAGCAACATCTGCAACAGTTAGCTTAAAGCATTGCTATGCCCATGTACAACCTAGCATGATCTCAAATACCGAGGCATACGCACGAGTGTAGTTAATATTACAAAAACATGTTTCTTATCACAATATTAAATGCTTTTCTCATCATGTATTTGTGGACACACTGGACGCGAATCTAAACTGTTGAATTTGTCATCTTAGCTCAGAAATCCATTCATGTAACCCATAAAAGTCATCGTTACACAGATGAATGTTTTGAGATGTCTTCCTTTACCACGTGTCCCTCTCCAGCCACCCCTTCTGCAGCTCAAGCACACCAGCTCACCCCTGCTTAAACGCTGTGAGGCTGCTTCACCCTGCACACTGGAAAGGTTGTCGCAATGTTGGAGTCATTCAGACATAAATGTTGGAACCACAAATCCATTCTGAAGAAGCTGTGGCTTCTGAAATGTCTTTCAGCATAAAAAAGAAATCCAATAGCGATCGCTGCAAGGCACAAAGAAGTCATTTTCAAGAACCTTCCAGTCTTTACAGCACAGGAAGCTGAAAAGAAAATGGCTGGTGAAGGAAGAAATTAGTGAGAAACTGCTTTGTGGTGGGCTGCACGCGACCTAACCTCTCCTCCTCCTCTACAGACACCTACACACCCTCTGACTACATGTACATGCAGACACCTACACACCCTCTGACTACATGTGCTGTACATGCAGACACCTACACACCCTCTGACTACATGTACATGCAGCGCTGACCCACACGCTGCTCACATGCACGTTGGAAGCAGTGCTTGACCTTGAAGTTCAGAAAGATGTGTTTGTCACAGTATGTGTGGGGTGGAATCGAAGTGCAATTAAAAAAGCGAACATCTCTGAAGATCATTGCAACCTTAGATTCTCTCAAGCTTGACTGACACGTCATGGACAGGCCAGCCGACAGTGACAGCAGATAACGAAGACGGCAGAAGGAGCCTTTCCTTCATCTCAGTGCCCAAATAAATGCTGCACATTATAAAAACATTAGAATGGTAACAAGGTAAGGACCCATAAAAAAACTCACACCTGCTCTCATCCTCAGATGTCTGACTTCATTTGCTCTTTATGGACGCGTACGTTTAAGACTCATCCCTAAGTGAATGGTCCATTAACACACATTACTGGATAACAGTGTTCGCTGTGCACTAAAAGCCAGCCGCATTGCAGTTAAAAAATCTTATTTCAGTCAAGGACTCACTTGGGTGAAGGATTCCTCGGGGCGATACTCTGTGAGTTTGCAAAGCTGAAAAGGAGGGCCCAGTAACATTAACGTATCACCGATCAATTAAAGCTGCACTGAAGGCATTAGCGAGCATGACAACGGCGGGTGCATGCGCTAAGCGTGCGCTCGTGTCCGTGAAGCGTGCACGTCTTAATGTGTGCGTTCATCAACAGCTGCCACTGCATTTAGCCAACTAGCTTTTGGTGAACGAGAATAATGTGAAAGTAACTCTGAATCCACCAACTAGCGCCCGCTGCATCCTTTTCCCTCAGCATGGGAACAGTCTATTCTGTGGGTTCTCCAGCCAACGCAGTCCTATCGGGGGATTTCTGTCGGCCTAAACTATCTCGTTTATGTAATGGGGAGGACATCTGTCAGTGTAATGCAGCACCACGGACTGAATCTGACCACAAGACTGCACGGTTTGACCAGTTCCACCTAATAAACGGGCGTCAGAGTGTCGCCCATGTGTGCAGGACCGGAGGAGGAGGAGGAGGAGGGCTCGACACAAGAGAGACGCTATAATTAAGTCCAGTTAATGCACTGGCATCTCGTGCACATCGATCCACTCGCTGCTAATGTCCCATGGCGGCATGACTTGTTAGGCTTATTAAGTGCACACCTACAACCACAGTGTGATCTGATTCGGTAAAAGGGCATTTATTCAAGCTGCACGCTGACTTATTGGCTCGCTCGCTGGATGCAGCAGCACCCAAATCAGGCAAACGGTGTTTTTTGTTGTTGTTGTGAAGTCCACAACAGTGAAGTCTAATCTAATGATAACATTAAAATGTCGCACTGATTGATTTCATGACCCAGAAGTGGGTTTCATCATCATGGAGGAGACGGTGCAGGGTGCAGCTACAACCCCAGCACTTTGGATGGAGTCTTGGAACAAACTCTGCATCATTCATGACTTATCTGGATGTTGTAAATCTCTCCAGGAAGGACTTTTCCCTGAAGAGAAGCATGTGATTAAAGAAGTCACTCGTACTGCCTTTGGATTTTAGAACATCACCTGGTTGTGACGTTGATGTCAGACTTTAAGTTCAGTCTTAATTGCGTTGGCTCTGGAGTGTGTGCAGGCATCCAGAGTGGTTCATGTACCTGATGTCAGACAGCTAATGGAAAGTTTAAAACCAATCCCAGAGGAGGAAGCTGGACACTGGACACTTGAAATATTAATACAACGAGGTGTGCTTTGAAAGTTGAAGTCCTCATCTAATTTAACTTTATCAAAGAAGAGAAGCTTTAGAAAACTATTAGTTGGAGCTTCTCCATGAGCATCCAGCAGCCTCAGGATTGGATCCATCTTCCCTTTCTTTTCCTGTGCTTTCATGCATAGTGTGCTTTGGATCAGACAGCCTGCTTGACCCCCTTCGGCCTCTTCATCCCTTGTTGCATGCACACAAACACATGCACTCCTCACCCTCTGCTTGTCGCAATAAGGTCATGTGACTGACTTGATGTACCTTTATTATACTTGTACATTAACCTCTGTGACCTGCTGCGACACAATGGCGCGCTCAGAGCCCGTACGCACAAACACAATAACCGCAGAGCGACTCTATGGCGTTTCTGACTTTGCAGTGTTAATGTGCATTAGCTCGGTGGCTTGGGGAAAGCATTACGTAATGTGCATTATATACGTTTGGAGCAGAAGATTGGCCTAAATAAGTGTTTGTGTGCTTGTGTAGGCATGTGCACCAGCATGTATGATCACTGCCTGAGTGGGATTTGCTGGTGCTGGTGTGTGTGGGCAGAAGTGTAGAAACAACCACTGCTGTATCCATGACTGAGTGTGTGCAGCCATCATGGAGGCATGGCTGAGCGTGAGCACCAGTCTTGTCCATAGAAAATGTTCAGTAAGTCACAGAGCTCCTGAGGATGAATAATGATCAATACTTTGACCTTTGTTGTTCCTCCCTTAAGGGGAGCTGCTGCACCGAGGGAATCGGAGCTCAGCACGCCGCATCAGAACCTGCAGCCGTGGCTACGGCATGTCGCCGTCGCTTCTTTGTGAGTGTGCAAAGACTCTTTGCTCCCCACGCCTGTCATCCAGCAGATCAGACAGAGGTGAAGTGAATGCAGAGGAGATACGATGACAAGAGAAGGACAGAAACCCCCACGTCTCCTCCACTTGGTTTACTGCCCGTCTTCCTTCTGGGCAACATTAAAAGAAGCTGCCAGGAGTTAGGGCACGTACATGGGGCCACACTCCTCCTTCCTCTCAGATCAAACCTCACACGCTGAGGTTGCCATTTGCTGCAGCTCGAGCACACCAGCTCACCTCCAGCTTTGCTCAAACACTGTAAAACTGCTCTACGCTACACAGTGGAAAGCCAGACGTGTTCAGACTGAACTGAACGCTCCTGAAAGTCCCATCCTGCAGCTGACAGGATCGTTTGGATGAAATCTGAAGGAACTTCTTGAGTCATCGGCACCCTGCAGGTCCGAGGTGGATGTAGTCACCAAGGCTGCTTAGCGTGTTCATAGCATGTCTTCAGCATGTAAAGCCCCACATGCTGCATAGACGGTGACTGACAGCTTTATTTATGCTAATGGTCAGATAACAAGAACTAAGGTAGATGAAGGATAGCGTGTCCTGCTACTGGATGCAGTGGATGCAAAGGAGAAGCTTCCCCACGGCGCCGCTCGGTGTCAGACCTGCAGCAGGCTGTCTCTGCCAGCCACGCCATTTGAAAGATGCCTTTTTTTATCGGGGGTTGTTTTTTTAAGGGAGGAAGAAGGGGAGGCGGGGAGGGGCGTTTTTAAATTGAACTTTTATCCATTTAATGCCAGAGTAATGTCAGAGTACCTCCAAAGTTGTGCTATGATATCATCCAATGGGACCGGAGCCAGACTGGGCAGGAACTCGCTCAGCGCCGGTCCAGTGAGGCCGTCCTGGACCTGATCCGCTCTGTCGTATGTTTTTTTCAGTGTTTGTCTTATTTCAGTTACACTTTGACCTCCTCTTGTCCATTTTGTTGCTTTGTTTCTGGTTTTTAGTTGAACGTGGTTTGTCTGCGTGGCTCCTCTCCGTCCTCCTGAAGCTGCAGAAACAATGCGTCCCTGCAGCCCAGATGAACACTCATCCATCTCTCTGCCTCTCCATCCATCCACGCTCTCTCATTTGGCCGTCCTTCCTTTAGCCTCCCTCTCTCTCTGTCTGCTTTCCATCTCCAGCTCTCCCCCCCATTAATTTTACGCTTTCATTTTCTCCCTACACATCTACGGCGTCGCATCATCCTCGTCGCTTAGCGCGTTCTCTCATCCCTAAGTCCTTTTTTTTGTTTGTTATCTGTCTTTCTCCATCCCATCACCCCTGTAGCTCCATCACTTGGCCACAGCAGACAGGCTCTTAAACTCCAGGTGTTCTGCGCTGAATGATGGCCACCAGAGGACCAGGATGTGGCGCACATACAAACACATGCAGCAGCCAATGGCCCCATTATCACCACATTTCAGTGCCCAGTATTTCCTCTTTACTCTCTTTCCAGGAAAAACAATCCGTCATGTTTCGTCAGTCAGCATTATCGCTCTGTGGCTAAAAAACCAACAATGGACTTGCATTCGTAACTAATACACAGATGCAGAAACAAATACACAGCACTTTGCAGAAGCCGACACCAGGCGAGCTCGGTCCGATCCTTTTGAGGCGTTTTCAGCTTTGTGTGACAAATGTGTGTTTGGTGCCATCTCCCCGTCGGCCGGGCCGCTGCCAAAGCCATTACTCTGCCCTCCCCTCTCCTCTTTTCTTCTAATTCCAAATGGATTAATTCATCTAGCTGATTAAAAAGACAACAACATCAATACTGTGCTATCATAATTTTTCCTCCGGGCGCAATGAGGTGTAAAAATGGCTATTATAACTTGTTGTGGGGGGAGAGACGGAGGAATCGCTGGATCTGGATGGAACCTTCTGAATGGGAACCAATCTTTCACGGTGGAAATCAGCGTTCGCCACCGCGGAGGAGAATTTCTGAATTAATTACTTTTTCACATTGATGTTTGCGCGAGGCCGACTTCAGGGACGGATTTATGCAGCCGCTGCGTTTATCGCTAAAACGGCACCATTGTTAATAATTTAAATCGGGCGAAGTAGACAAAAGCTTTTGAAAGGCAGAGGAAGAGGATGTGGGCCTGATGAATTACAGTCTCATTTATTCAGCCTCTGATAGAAACAGTCGCTGTACGTCTAACGGGAGTCTCTTTTCTGGACCGACGGCGTCCTTGTCATTGCACAGCGTGGCTCGCTCTGACGCCTGCACTTGTTTTCTTTGTACACTGGCGTATTTCTGAATGACAGGAAACACTGAGATGGCCTCTGGTGATGCACAGGTAGATCATGGACTCTGGGCTGACCCGTCTGCTACGGGGAACAACACCAGCACTGACGTTCTACTACAGAAACCAAGAGAACGTCAGCGTTGAACGTGCAGCAGAGCTCACTGCCACACTGTCTTTACAGAAAGAGTTAAAGGGCTGAAGCAAATCCCAGCATGCACTGGGCAAGACAGAGAATGAACTCTACGATGCCCATCCCGTCCGTGGTCCCTCCCACCAAACCCTAACGCTGAGTGTAGACGTGTTCCTCGTTAAGGCATTTAAAAGTGATGCTGCACTTAAACACAGCGTTCAGCTGTGTAGATATACAAGAGGTCAGCTGGTGCATTCGAGGTCCGTGTCAGCACGGCACAGACAGCAAAGTGACAAACTCTTAGTCATGCATGCTGCTGTGTTCGCTGTGCCCACACCTCCACCCACACCTCCACCCACAGCACCACATAGCTAACGCAGCACCGGTACTTCCAGCAAACTGCACTGTCATTCAAATGTAATAAACCCACGTGAACTTATCAGCTCTTTTCCTTGTTTTCTTTTTAATAAAGCTCGGAGGCTGATCGCTGAACATGACCACGAGGATACGATGATGTGATTGGACGAATATGATGGTTCAATTTCTGGAGCTTTTTAGTGAAATCTCTTGTTTTTCAGTGTTCTCTGCCATCGGTGTCACCGTCACTCAGGATGATCTGCCTCCCTGTCTCTCTGCCGCCATGCCTCATCCTTTTTACTGCCTTGTTCACTCGGTTTATTTTTCAGCACTGCAAGACCGAAGAGCCCGAAGGCCAGGCTGCTGCCTCCACACATCTGCACACACACTGAGTTCAAACCCATCCATCCACAAAATCCGGCATGTCGCCTGCGTACGGAGCAGGTCGGACACTCACGCACACGTGGAGGGAAGTCAACACAAACGGACATCTGAGTGACTGAGTAACTCCTGGACAGACGTGATGACAAAGTTTGACAGATACATGCATTAACCAACGTTCACCTTCTTCCTGGCTTTGGGGGATTCCTACAGTGGAGAACTTTCCAGGTGGACGAGTGTGAAAACGTGTGACTTAGACCTTAGTATTCATAGTTTGACTGATCTCTGCTACATGAAAACCCTCACAAGGCCATTTAGTTGGAGAAGCTTGATGAGTTTCCCGTAGTGTCTTCAGAGGCTGACTGAGGGAGGCTTGTGTCTCTCAAACACTGCAGTCCTCGTCATGCCTGGCCGGCTCACAGCAGTGTGATGTAAGGGCCGGCTTTTAAAGCGATGGAGTCCAGTTTGTTTTAAGGAGAAAACATTAAATCAAATGAGACGTGGATTGTGTCACAGACGCGGTGCGTTCAGGAGCTGGTGAGGCTCTCGGGGCGACGCCTGGATGAACGGGGTCACAGCGAGTCACGGGAGACGCTTTTCCTTTTTACTCATCCTGACTAAAACCTCCTCAGGGCACTGTCACACGTAGACCAAATGCAAAGCGTGGGCATTTAGCAATCACACAAATAAAGGTTGGCCTTCCTTCTCCTGTTTCCTGTAACGCTGCAGAGGCTGCAGTGGAGCGCTGACAGTCTTTAGCTTCCATCCTGATGAGTGAGCGGCAGCAGGCGTCCTCCTGATGGACTGATGGAGTCTGACTCTGACTCACTGCATGCTGTCTGGCACAAGACAGCCGTGCTCTATGAAGAGTTTACTTCATCTGAGATGTCTTCACTGTGAGGAGGGACAGTCAAAGCCACGTTTGTTCTGCTCACGGCGTCGTGTTGCTCCTTCAGTGGGCCGAGGTGAGGCTCACAGCCGTCGCTCACGTGTTGTGAAAAGCTTCTGCATGTGCTCAAGGTCACGGAGGAAAACTAATTTGCAGAAATGAAAGATTTAGCTCCCATGAAGATGGGTTTACGTCTCAGTTGGAGCCGTGAGTTGTGTCGTTCTGGAGGTTCTGTTGCTGTGTTTCTACCCTCTCAGCTCGAGCTTGTGAATAAAAACTGAGGATTTCATGCTAACCCTCCATTTTCTGGCTATGAATTGTTTCCCAATGACAGCAGCACTAGTGGCGTCGTATCATCTCACCAGGATGGTGATCAAAGCTCCGTTAATCTGAACTCTGAGTGACATCATGGGGTCCGTCTGAGAAGCTCCGGCCCTCTGCAGCACGATGCAGCTTCACACAGGTCCAGCACCGCCTCAGTTTTACGGTGAACATGCTTGAAGCCGACCTGCTGCTCGTTTCTGAGGGGAAACCTCTCAGCTACACCCTCTTGTCTCTGTGTTACCTCCTTGTTTTTGCATTCTTTCTGCTCGTCACTCCCGTTCATGCATCTTCCATACATTTGTCTCGCCGCCCGTCCCGCTATCGCTGCTCGCCGCTCGTCGTGGCGTCTGTTGAGCAGCTTTACCAGCCTATCCTTATCTCCCTTTTTCCTCTTGGTTCCCTCCCATCTCCCATCCTCCTCTGCCCCACAGCATTACAGGCAGCCCAAATAAAGAAAGGAAAACACCATTTGTATTCTGGCCCATGTCTGCGATGCAAGGGAACAGAGGAGAGGGTGGGCGGGGCGGTGCGGAGGGAAGAGGGTGTTAATGTCAGTGTTTGAAGACTGGTTAAATTCATTGGACATAAAGGCGAGTGTCCAGGGGCAGTTCGCACACATTGTCGATGGACTGGTTTGGTCTTCAGGAGAGAGTTTGACCTTGAGGCAGCGACGCTAAACACACAGATATGGGAGAAGACACTTGACTGGACCATTATCCACTTTATATCATCATAATGATTTTCACTTCCGCAGCCCCTCGAAATTAGAGATCCATCCATCTCATTTTGAGCCTCATTACACAAGTGGCTGGTATATTGACACATGACTTGTCTGCACTGCGCTGGAGTTTGCTGGTGGTTTTGCAGGATCGTCTAAATATAGACTCACAGTGTATCCTCACACGTGGATAATGATGCGGTTAACGCAACGGGAGAGCGAGCGGCATGGCCATCCACACATGGAAACTCAAGTGCTCATCAATACATGTTTTTGAGCGCCGGTGGCGTGGTGCGTGGATGCACTCGAATTTGCATTTAGCATGAGTGAGCAATGCACAAACGAGTGTGCACACGGAGGCCAGTTTGTGCCGGCGTGTTGCCCTGCGTCCTTAAAGCCTGGCAGTGATGCCTGGCCTGCAGCTGGCACCTCGTTGTCACTCACAGCAGCTTCTGCAGTGTTGCAAGGAAGAAAGAGATGAAAGGCTCGGCTGACATTGCAGCAGAAAACTCCGGCGTTGGGGCGAACACAGCCGTTCCCCTCGCAGCCTCGTCATGTTCATTCGGACATTCGGGTAACTCTCGAGTGCTGAGGACTCCCCTCAGGCCTGTGTGCCGGCCTCGGCCTCTCCACAAAGAAAGGGAGCAGGATGGAACATGTGTGGGAGGCAGGGGCTGGAGGACAGGATGTGCACGTTGGCATCAAGGATAGAAATGTGCAGTCATTCATAAAGCTGCGAAAGACAGAGGCAGTTTAACTGAGTTCTAGCTGTCGGGAAGAGAGCGAGCAGGCAGGACGCTGCACACTTCCATGTGAACACTTACAGCTGAAAAGCACACACATGCACCCATTTGACAAAAGCTAGCAGCAAGACTTTGTTGCTCCACATCAGTGCAATTTGAAAGCGAAGGCCTCATCAGCGCGTGGTCTTCCTTGAACCTCTGGATGCTAACGCAGGCCTCGGGCTGCTGCTGCCAGATTGAATATGACGCCGACGTAAACGAGGACGTGCGTTAGGCTGTCAACACTGTCACTGAAATTTGCATCTATTGTTGTTGTTTTGTTGATCCTGCACAGCATCTGTTACCAACACTGAAGCTTTCATGTTGGAGATTCTGCTACGTATGTCGGCTTCCTCCCAGTCGCTCTGCTTCCCCGGCGTGTTGTGGATCCACGGTGAAACAGACGCACACCGACACCGGAGCAATGTGGAGCAGAGACGTGAAGACAAAGCTACTCAAGCTGACAACAACTCATTATGGCAACTCAGCGTATTTGCCAGAACCACTGTGGGTTCTGGCTGGATTACTCTTGTTAGCTCCCGTCCACACGGCTGTTACTGTGCTTAACAAAACTTTAAGGAAAAGAGGATCTTTGTTTGGCATGAGATGCTGGCAGTCTATATACAGCACCTCTAAAGCCCTACAACATATATAAGTGTGTATTTATTGTCATGCTTTACATGGTGGCTCCTGCTGCCTTTGAGAAAAGCCCACAGAAGTACACAATGCAAGTTTCAATTAAGCACCCAGAGGCATTAAATTGAACTCCACTCGGCAAACTGTGCCACCATCAATGAAAACGACTGTGTAGAAAGAAAACGACAGAAGGAGAGCGTTTAAAAAGGCCTTTTAAAGGGGAAGAGGGACGTCAGAGTCTGTGTAGGACCACAGCTCATATCAAAGGAAGGTGCAATAAAGCCCAAAAACCACCACTTTAGTTCAGCTTCTACAAATACGACACACCAGAATGTTCTGGACCGTAATGCAGGAGGAAGAAGAACACAGATGGTATCTGTGGTTCTGTTTAAACCGTCCATCCTGAGAGCGATGCTAAAACTAGAACTGCCTCAGACTTTTGCATTCATGGACTCGTGTCCACACCACGTCAGGCCCGTCTCAGGAACGGTTGGTCCAAGAGACGGCACAGAGGCACCGTGTTGATGGTGAATATTGGTTTCACGTTCAGGTCCGATTTTAGACCCCAGATCAATTCCAAGTACCAACCGGGCTCTGGTCTGAACCAATCAAGGCTAGCATGGATTTTCAGGCTCACATTGTTCAGAGTCAGAATCCAGAAGCAGACAGTAATGCCCAGACGGCAGTGGGAAGGAGGACGGAGGACGTTGTCGCGGTCGCCGATTAAATGAAATGTAGAGTCAGGGAATGGAAACGAAGGCGAGGCGAAGGGGGAGCAGAGTAAGAAGAGGACGTGATAAATGGAAGGAAGACCTCCCCACCATCCTTGCTGTTGTTCCTGAGGGCCAGGACGTGGCCTGGGATGTGACATTCACGGGGGATTGATGGATATTGTTCACAACGAATGCCGTTTTGCAAGGACGCTGCCACAGCCTTGTCATTCACGTCATGGCTTGATAATGCTCTTCCAAGCGACAGCTCTTTGCTCCACATTAGATCACATTGAGGTGTTTCCAGACAGAGAGCTTCACGGCAGCTCTCCTCCTCTGGAGCAGCTCACTCTGAATAATCCAACTCCACAAACATTCAATGTGAAACAGAAACAAACATAAAGAATTTAGGTCCTTGAAGGTTTTAACTGCTTGATTTCAGCACTACAATGACAACAGAAGATTTTTTATTTCCCCCATTTAAACGGCAAAGAAAGTAGCTGAAGTCCTAGTTTCATGTTCTGTGGGTGACTGATCATATATGATGTAGGCTGGTGGACGAGATGGACAGCAAACTGCTTTAAATGCAACAATGCCCCCATTATATTATCAAGCTCACGCAAGAACATTGTCTGTCATTTATTCTAGCTATAGATTGTATACAGGACACACAAGTGTAGCGCCACCCATTGGTTAGCCACAGCACTGAGGCGTCACCATCTCACCGAAGCTGGAGGCACTAAGCAAAAGGTTGATCTGAGATTCTATACAGATGGACAGAGAAGTCGCCCCCTGCTGGCCAATAGAAAGAATGCAGGTGTAGGTAGTTGAGGCTTCGTCCATCTTTTAAATCTCTGAATCTTTGGGAAGACACCTGGCCAAGAAAGAGTTCTGCACATAAAAACATCATATGTTTGCATTTCAGTTTTTTAAACCGACTAAACATTTTGTTTAGTTCCATGCCCAAAGACAACTGTTTACCTGTTTAGATCTTTATGCTAAGCTAGGCTAACTAGCTACATGTGTAATGGCTGCACACACACCAGAATGTAATAATCATCTAACTCAGCAAAAAGTGTATTTCTCCAAATGTAGAACTTTTTCTTCACACAGTGGCCTTATTTCTTAATGGGGGGGACGGCCAATGAGAGAAGCTTCCTGCTCCCACCCCCCCACAGAGATGTGATGGCATCCTCCTCATCCCCGTTCAATCAGCTGCTGCCTTCAGGAGTATCTCATTCTTCTTGTAGTTCTGATCCTGTCGCAAAGTAGCAGCACAGGTAACGAGGATTGGTATCTCTGGTCTTTTACATCGTGGATAAACGGTAAATAAAGGAAGGGTTTGTATGAACGACGGGTTCGTGTGTGTTAAGTGAGAACTACTAGTTATGAAGTTTGTTCCTACGAGCCAAGTTGTGGTTTTATCAGTTCTTCTGAGTCCACAGAACTGTGTCGTCGTTTAGAGTCAGGCTTTATATCGGCCAAGCGGATACCTGAATTAAACCTCAACCAAAGAGTAGCGTTCCTCTGATTATCGCACGTCCGTTGACCGTATAAACGTTCAACCTTTGGTCTGACACCATCCACTGCTGAAGACACACTGTAGGTCTATATATACCAAGAGTTTGCTCCCTAAAGATGGAGGCTTTAAGTGACTTTGACAAAATAGGTCACATCATTATCCTATTAACAAAAAAAACCCAAAGGTAAAATAATAAGAAAACTCTCGATCCACTTTTGCTCGCTCTGTCTCCCATCTGACCAGGAGTTTGTTAATGATCTCATTTAAGGGGTCATGGGTTTTCTAATTGGAAATGGGTTGACTCCTGTTGCTCTGGACTGGCCTCTGCCACAGTCTAAAGTTAGCATCGACTTTTTGTCCTCACTAAAAATACTCAAACTTATGTCACTGGCTGTCCTTACAAACACACCCAAGCCTTTAAATTGCTCGGCTAACCTTTGGGCCTCCCATGAGGAGCAGGTTCTCTGCCTTCAGAACAGTTCGGACCAGCGCCAGTCAGCACATCTCGGCACAGGGATGTGGGTTCATGTGGATTTCGTGGCGTTACTGTAACACTGGCTGCATGAGAGAGAAAGATGCAGGAAGAAGGCCTTTAAACCGGCGGCACTCGGAGCGATGCAGGTTTTGTAATTTAAACACTGCAGGGCAACATCACACCTGGGACCTGTTCAGTCATTCTGGTGGCGTTCGACACCTTCACTCGACCTCACAAAGTCCAGCTGAGCCCTGTCTGGCAGAACACCATGCACTGCTGCTGCAGTCCCATCACTTATTCAAATATTAGCCAAAGCGCAGCATCTGATGCTTCAATAGGTGCCGTTCACGTCACGCTCATAATTCTTTATTAGTGGGTGGCTCGGTTCCAGCACCGGTGCCGTTCGCAGACACACAATCATAATAACAATAAGCCACAAACGGCCAGCGTCAGGCACGGTTAGTCCTGAGCGTCAGCGAGACTATCGAGCTCTCTCCAGATGCAACATCTGTCCTTGACCTTGGCGATGGAGGCTGAGCCGTGCCGAGCCGGAGAGTCCGTCTGCACATCAGCATTATGACAGCAGCTAATGCGTCTGTACACAGAGGACTGGGTGGTCGGGCAAAGGGGGAAGTCCAGGTCATCTGCGACCTGCCCTGCATCAGTTCCTCATGCCTTTGTGTGCACCTGTTTGTGCCTGGTCGGACCATTTTTGATTTGCACTACAAGGGGAGAGCAGCAGTCGGTTTCGTATGTACGGTGTAAGTGCTTGTTGCAAACGAGATGGATCCAATTAAGAGATGAGTGTTTCTGATTGCTAGCTCGCCCCTCACTTCAATTCTTTTCCTTGCCTCAGCAAAAACGTGTGACACCCGCTTCTTCATTCACCTTATCAAAATCTGTGTTTTAATTAATGCCGTTTAATAAGAGCCCCGAACAGGGGGTTAATTGCGCTTTTTAATGAAATCAGCGCAAATGCAAATTCTCTCTGAGTGACCTCCGCTTCATCGCTGGGAATGGTGTTTTAATTATCCACACAACCTCTTAAGTGGTGGAGAAGCCGTGGAGACGAGGGCCGTATGCTGAGCTCATCCTGTGTTACACATCAGCCAAAGAACATAAAGGACGAGCAGAGCAGCACTGCAACAGCTGAGAGAGGAAACGTAGGAACAGAAAGAGGAGACAAAATAAATGAATGGTGTTAAATATTTCAAAAAGACCGAGATGAAGACGGTGCTCACCCTCCCACACTGGAGTCTTCATGCTTTCCAACAGCTGCTTACAACTGAGTGACTCTTTCCTAATGTTCAATCACAAACCCACAGAAAAGAACGCTCCATCGTTCCCATCTAACCCTCCCACCAGCAGGCTTCTGTCCTGTTTGCTCACATTCATGACCTCTGATGGTCCACAACAACGAAGAGCAGAGGAGGGACAACAGACAACCAGAGGGCAGTGGCAAAGTAGGACAGAGGACAGCCTCCCCCAATGATAAACAATGTGAACAAAGTTGTTGTCCACACGTCAATGCCAACACCAGCCATCCCTCCACCATCAGCAGCTTTCTGGTCATCTACACAACGAAGCCCAGAACACAGTCAGTCTGTGAGCAGGCTGGTTGGCCATGTGCAGTCAGATCATCATCATCATCATCATCATCATCCATCAATAGATGTGATCAGTAGATCATCTCTGTGTTTAGTTTTTTTGACTAGCTGGAGGTACTGAATGAGCATGTTGCTGGATCTGCCAGTAAAGATGTGCTACAGATGATCTTGGTGTCCAGATGAACACTTCCACCCTGGATACTCTGTGGTGCCACCAGCTAGTTGACACTTTGGGGGTTTGAGAGGTTTACCAGGAAACCAGACGTTCATGTTTCCGTCACAAGGAATTCTAAGTTATCCAGAACCATCATGAGGTCAGACTTCCAAGTTGCCAGGTTCTTCAGTTTATGACTAAAAACCTGCAGAATTAATGGTACTGACTTCTAAGTGAAGAAAGAAGGTGGTGGACATCAGGCACACGTCAGCTGTGTGAAATAAGAATTGCATTATAGATATAAGATATGTGGTTGGCCGAGTAGGTTTATTAAATGTACGAAAACACTTCTTAAAATAAAACCATGACACCCAAGTTCTTTGAATCATTCACCTGCTAGTCTGGCTCAGCCGGCCCGTTCTGCAGCCGGCCGCCCGTTCTGCAGCCGGCCCGTTCTGCAGCCGGCCGCCCGTTCTGCAGCCGGCCCACTCTGCAGCCAGCCCATTCTGCAGCCGGCTGCCCGTTCTGCAGCCGGCCCGCTCTGCAGCCGGCCCACTCTGCAGCCAGCCCGTTCTGCAGCCGGCCGCCCGTTCTGCAGCCTGCCTGTTCTGCAGCCGGCCCGTTCTGCAGCCGGCCCATTCTGCAGCCGGCCCGTTCTGCAGCCGGCCCGTTCTGCAGCACAGACTAATCCGGCTGCACGTCACTGTCATTCTGATGTGTAGCAAAAACAAAACCAGAAAGTCACGGCTTGTCTTTCTATAAACCAGTAACACTAACCACAGTCGGAGCTAAACGAAGGAGCAGCTTCAGAAACCTGTTGGAGGAACATCTGCATGCAGGCAGGAAACCGACTTCCACACCTCACGGGCGTCATAATTATGTGATTATGTTCAGGTGTATGGACAGAGATGTTGGTTCTCTGCTCCAGAACCACAGGCAGCACAACTACACCAGTGTAGACACTGTTCTGGTGGAGGACTGAATGAATGCAGCAAGAGATGCACCAGGACAGGCCACAGGAGCCTCCTCAAAGCAGCAGTGAGCAGCACTAATGCTGCCGGCATTATTCAGGAACAACCGAAACCCTGTACTGTGCTTACACACAAACAAAGACACACTCCTTAAACACCAGTTTGACAGCACATCGGTCCCAGTCCACAGGCACAGGCCTGAATGGCCACCATTCCTCCTCCTCCTCAGGGCTGCAGCTCTGCTCTCAAGCCTTCCTCACAAACACTGATCCACACTCCAACCTTGACTCTGGTTCTCCCTCTGACACTCTCTCCCCAGAAGCCACAGCGAGGTCTCCTCCCACTGGAGCATTATTTCACACCTGGGTATTTCACACTCCACAGAGCTCTGAGCTCGTTAAATCACTGAATTCCCATGAAATCAGGGGAAGATATGCTGCCATGCATCACGCCTGACTTTTATACCTAATAGGGAGGTGGTGATGGAGTTTATGGGCCGGCAGGAGGGGAAGGGATGGCAAAGGCTCACGTATTCCAAAAGTATCATCGTTTGTTCAGGAAGTGGAAAGTTTGGAGTGGTTTAAATGTCTCTGGCTTCATTTCCCAGTCTACAGAGCTTAACTATGGCACACCTCAAGGGACATTTCTGGGCCCTGTTCTTGTCTGTACTTGTTTCCCTGCAGCCTACATCTCGCTTCATGTATATGCAGATGACACACTGTTGTACATCACTCGTAAAACGTCTGACTCTGGAAGTTTGGCTGCGATAAACACCAGTTTGGAGGTTGTCTCTGTATTTTACAGAGACAACCATATCTGACATGCAGTGTGACAGCATGTCAAGTCCCACATGTTGCAGCATTTCTTTACTTGAATCTTAACTCTGACTAGTGTTCTCTGTTAGTGTTAGTGCAGATCCTGAGGAAGTTATAGATTATAGTAACTCTGCATATTCAGAAGTCCACAAAAAAGCCCTAAATGAAGGGAAGTGAATCCAGCGAAGCCACACAGCTGTTCCCTGGACGTACCTTCATGAGCAACCGTTCATTGGCTTGAACTGGTTCCACAGTACAGATTAAGTTTCTGTTCATTACGTCTAAGACATGAGCGGACTGAATTAGTTCATTCAGAAACGTTCTTTTAAACGTCATCAAAAACACACTTTGAAGGTGTTTCATGACGTGATGATCGTTTGTTTCTCTTTTACTCACAACTTTACTCCAAACTGGAATATCTTGACATAACATTCATGATGCTCAGATTTCTACTAATTCTTCCTCTGATTTCTCTCTCGCTCTCTTTTTCTTTTTTTAAATTTAGCATCTCATGAGGTGTCAGAAAAAGCATCTTATCAGTCATTGCATACGTTGCCTTCAAACTTGCGACAGATTTCTTGGTCCCAAGAGGACAACTTCCAGTGACTCTGATCATCATTTTATTTTCCTCTAAGTTGGATCAAAGTTTTTGTTTTTGCAGGGTTCGGGTTATATATCTCCAAACCTGCTGCTCTGACTGGCAGAAGACACGTTCATGGGGGTCTTTGTGGTTTTATTGACACGTCTCAACAAGTGTAGATTTCTACTCCAGTTCTTTCACACCAACCAAAACCCCACAGTTCTCATGGAAGTCCAACCTGATCTGTCACCTGAGGATCCACCAGAAGGTCCCTTCATCCTCCACATCCCTGTCTTTCATCTCAGCCATTCGCCTCCCTGCGCTTCAAGCCAAACTGATCCACACCAAACAAACGTCACTTTCTAATTGGCCAGCACCTGGGAGGCAGGAGAGCATCGCTGTTTGGACAGCTGTTAATCTGTAGGGGTTGGCAGCGGCGGCGGGGAGGGAGGGAGGGATGGAGGGATGGAGGGATGGCAATCTGGACCCGTGAATGACGCAATGTGAGAGAAAGAGTTTTACGTCTGGTGCAAAATCACCGGTCGGTCCCCCCCCCCCAAAGCTGTGAGCACATCTGTTTGTCACGGTGCCGGTCCGTGGTTCTGGTTCCTCTGCATCCTGATGCGGTGCCACTCTGACACTGTGTCTGCAGCATCGTGCACATGTGTCGGCTGCTCATGTACAGCAGCCTCCCTGCAGCTCGTCCTCCTCTCTCGCTCCATGTCTTCCTCTGCTTCGTTCTCACACCAACACACACACGGCGCTCAGGGAACCAATCACATCTCCTGCTTTCAGGTCCTGTTTGTGAATGGGATTCTTTACGGGAGGAGGAGGAGGAGGCAGCGCTGCGTTTGTAGGGATGCAGCTGCTACAGCCGACACATAACAGCATCCCATTCGCTCTCTCTTTTCTTTTTACCTGTTTCTGTTTCTCTTTCTTTTTTCTCTCACAGCATCATTTCATTTTAAACTGACTCTTCATCTGTGTCCAGTTGCTGCAGTTGAATGTGACTGCTGCATTGAAATAATCTCTTTTTCCATGTTTGTCCTCCACTTTCCTCCTGACACCACATCACCGTCGTCTGCTGCAGTTTGCCTCTTTTACATCTGTTTTCCTCCCCCCTCTCCTGTCATGTCACTTTCCCTGTTACTGCAGAAGCAGCCGGCTTTCCCCTCACATGTCTTTCATGCACACTGTCCCGTCTGCGGCTGCTAAAAAAGAAAAACCACCCAGCTGCTGATGCTGGTGAGATTCAGAACAGAAGTACAGAGAGACGCTCACCTCCTGTGACTGGGTCTTGGTCCGGACTGCTTCTGAATCCTCAGCGGGGTGGAGGAGGAGGAGAGCGGCGAGCCTCGAGCTTCTGGCGGCTGAAGAGAAGTGAAGGACAGACAAGAGAGAAAGAGATAGAAAGAGAGTGAAAGAGAGATAAGAGAGGGAGGGAGAGGGAGGTATAAAGGGAGAGAGAGAGAGAGAGAGAAAGTGGACGAGAGCAGTTGGGCTGAGTGATCCAAGAAGAGGAGGAGGAGGAGGAGGAGGAGGAGGAGGAGGAGGAGGGTGCTCCGGCTAGCTGGAGGTGAGATGAAGGGGAGAAAGAGAGAGAGAGAGACAGAGCGAGCTGGACTGGGATAGGAGGGGGATTGTGTGATGTTTCGAGAAAGAGGAGGGATTGCAGGGAATGGAAGGGAGAGGAAAGTTGGAGAGAGGAGGGAGGAAGGAAGGAAGGAAGGAAGGAAGGAAGGAAGGAAGGAAGGAAGGAAGGAAGGAAGGAAGGGGAGGCAGAGGGAGAAGAAATGATGGAGGAGGGAGGAGAAAAGAACAGATCTAAACGGGACACCGAGGACGAGACAAGGCACAGAACCATGTGTGCTGACGCTGTGATCTCAGGTTTGGACAGAAGTGAACGTATGAGGTTTCCCAACACCTTCACTCCATCTCAGCCTCCACAAACACACAGCTCGACTCCAAGCCGGCGGCCGCTGGACACCATCAGCCCCCTCCCGTCCATTAAATCACACCGTAATCCAATCTGGTGTTGGTGTGTTGCAGCACGGATGCTGCAGTTAACTTTGTGAGCAGTAACTTACCGGAGCCAGCGGACGGGAAGAAGAAGGTCGAGAGGACAGAAGGGAGATCTCTGAGAGGGAGGGAAGAAGAGTCGGGCCTCCGGCTGAATGCCCTGCAGGGAGGAAGGCCCGGCTACACAACAGAGACGAGGAGGAGGCTGGATGGAGGCTGGTGGTGTGAAAATGCGCTCATCTGTTGTGCGCCTTTCACAAAGTTTAAGGAGTGTAACGGGTCACCTGTCAAGGGTAACGTCACCAATGCTAACGATACAGCGGATCATGAGCTCAGACCAGCAGCGAGACCAGAGCTGGACCACTCGTTGACCATGTGTGTTTTTATTTGGAGTCATCTTGTGGTTGTGTCTCTGTTCATGGTCCTTGTTCTTCTCTTTCACATGCACTGGTTTGTAAAACATAAACACTGAGCCCAGGATCCCACGGCTGGTTTGTGTGGTGACCATGAGCAACAACAGCTTTATATCTGCTTAGCATCTAACTGCACCGATCTGTGTCTGCATTTGCAGTTTTTACGAAATCAGGTATGTGACCGACGTCATGTGACCGTCTGTACGGAGAAATGTTGTAAAATGATGCCATGTGGACGTAACGTTCTTTTTAATTTTAAATCAGAAGGTCCTCAGTGTGCACGAGGTCGTAGCTGAGTTTAGTTTTTTTGTTGTTTTGTGTCCTTTTTGTTTCTCTGTAGTTGTTTTTGTGAAGTCTTCAGTCAGGGAGCAGCGAGTGAAGGACCAGCAGCAAACATCTGGTTTGGAATGAGACAATCTGGATAAAACATAAAGTGAATACATCAAAAAAAGCAAGAAATAAGACACGTAAGGCTCAGAACTAAACGTACTGACCGGATGCAGGAGAACACTGAAGGCTGGACCGGTGGCAGGATGGCCTGAAGAACCCGAAGCAGAGGGCGAGAACCTCTGAACCTTCAACCCGACTGGAGCAGGACGACCATCCAACCCAGTCTCACAGTAGTTCAGAAAGTAGTCACAAAATTTAACCTACTGTTTCGTGTCCTGGGACACCATTTTTCATGTTCCCCAGCATGAATTTCAAACCGGTACATATCAACTGGAATTATCTTTGGTGTCTGGGCCACGCTGTCCCATCAGACATATGCTGGGATGTTTCAGTCGCTCTTTTCTTCCCACATCAGCATCAGAACAGTTTCCCTGTTCTGGTCCGTCCACACTGATAACTACAGAGATCACTGTACAGATGTGTGGCCCACACTGGCCAACGTTAGCATTCTGGAAACACCGGCGCTGACCCGGTACCGTGTGCTCGGGCGCTGACCCGGTACCGTGTGCTGGGGCGCTGACCCGGTACCGTGTGCTGGGGCGCTGACCCGGTACCGTGTGCTCCAGCTGCTATAAGCTCCGTATTCAAATAGCTGTTTCTCCTAAATGGAGGGTGAAATATAAAACTTTAGCTGCATGAAGGGGTTAAATTATTTGTACTGACTTTACAAATGAAGTTGACATATAAAGGTGAAATTAAATTTTTACCACATTTTGTGACGCCCCCTGCTGGTGAGAACATCAAGCCACAGCCTACATGACAGTAGATTACATTTTGTGACTATTTAACAAATAGACTGTGAGACTGTGTTGGACCATCACACACAGCTGGAGCACATCAGGACAACGACCAGGAAGTGACACCTGGGACAGAAGGTGAGGACAAAGACAAAGTAGTGAAGCCGAACCGACAGCTGGAGGTGGACGTGGTCATGCTTGTGTTCCTTTGAGGTGTTCGTGTTGCGTCTCCTGTGTGCAGCAGGTCTTTGTGGTTGTTGAACGTCTCTTTGTCGTTGGTTTGTGTCTGACTGGACGTCTTTGTTTGTTGTGTTCGGTCATTTTGCATCCGTACGTCGTAGTTCACTGTTTTCCTCGTCGTTGTCTCGTGTCTTTCAGGTCATTTTGCCTCTTTGTCGTTGCTTTGCATCTTTTTTCTTTGTAGTCATTTTGCATTTCTTTGTGGTCAGTTTACAGATTTATTTGGAATTATTTGGTTTTTGTTGGGGCTGCAGGTGGATCAGTGGTTAGCACCGTGGCCTCACAGCTAGAAGGTCGCCGGTTGGCGTCCCGGTGAGGACACCCGGGATCTTCCTGCGTGGAGTCTCCATGTTCTCCCCGTGCAGCATGGGTTCTCTCCGGGTTCTCCGGCTTCCTCCCACAGTCCAGAAACATGCTGAGGTTAATTGGTGATTGTAAATTGTCCGTAGGTGTGAATGTGAGTGTGCTTGGTTGTCTGTCTCTAAGTGTAGCCCTGTGATAGACTGGTTACCTGTCCAGGTGAACCTGCCTTCACCCTGAGTCAGCTGGGATAGGCTCCGCCCCCCATGACCCTGGTGAGGATGAAGGTGTAGAGATGATGGATGGTTTTTGTTGCAGTGTTGTCTCTCTTTTGTGGGCAGCATGTCTGCACATGTCTCTGTGCTCATCTTGTCTCCGTGTAGTTTTTGCATCTCTCCTTAAAGTCTTTTTCATTCCTTTGCAGCCAGTTTACGGTTTATGTGGCTTCTGTTGCATCTGTTTGTGGAAGCTCTGCGTCTGCATGTAGCTGTTTGCTCTTTGTGATGCACTCGTCTTGCTGGTTCTGATCTCTGCATTTCTTTGTGGTTGGTTTTCAAACCTGTTTGTAGTCATTGTGGGTTTTTTGTAGTTGTGTTACATATCTTTATATATTTGCATCCATTTTGTGTCTCTGGATTGTTTTGTCTCTTTGGGATCAGTTCGTATTTCTTTATCATCTTTTGTTTATGAGGCTGTTTCATCTCTTGCTTGTGTGTCTTTCTGCTCATTTTGTGTGTCTTTGTGGTCCGTTTGTGTGTCTTTGTGGTCCGTTTGTGTGTCTTTGTAACGTGGTCGTGTTGCGTCTGTGTAGTTTTGTGTGTCTCTGCAGCTGTAGTGTTTTTCGGTGTCGTTTTGCTTCTCCCTGGTAGACGTTGCATGTGTTCGGACTTCCCTTTCTGAGGCCGTCTTGGTCTCTTTGTGGACTCTTCATTGACTTCCTGCAGCTGCTTGAAACAGATGCTGTCAGCTGGAGCCCAGTTGGCCGGTTCTGCACCCATCCAAGGTTCCAGTGTGGTCAGAAAGAAAACAGAAAATGAATTGTGTGCTGGCGTTGTGGCATCATGTGCGCTTCAGGCTTTCTTTTTGAGCACATATGTGGGGCCTTGTACAGCCAGATGAGTGTGAGAGCACTGAAGACATGCAGCATCGTTAGAGTCCTCCTGGGATGAAAAGAGGCTCCGATTTTAAATCACGGGTCAAGTCTGGTTCATCTTAGTAGGATGAGAAAAGGGCCATTGATTGTACACATGTGGTGCTTGTCAGAGGTGTGGGTCAGCTGCAGCGCTGGTTCCTTTGTCAAGGTGAGGATTCATTGGCTCAAGGACACTTCAGCAGAGTGGACGCCGGCCAATGCGGAGCCTCATCCCGGGACTCCTTTCTCCCTTTCAAAAAACAAAACAGCTTTACTCAGCGGTTTTAAAGACATTACTGATGGTGACAAGCCATTTTCATAAAAGCCTGCTAGAAATCAGCTCAGAACCACCGGCCAGGCCCGGAGGCCCAGCTTTCCACGTGTTGTGCTGCACCACGGGACTCATTCATCCAAGCTTGCATTGTAAGTCTGTGCGGACATCGATTCTTGTGATTGTAAAATACACTGACAGTAAAAGAGAGCAGGAGATGCAGGCACAGGTCCAGGTTTGAAGGATTCTGCTGCGTTTCTGTCGACTCCGGAGCTGCAGATTCAGGACTCGGCTGCAGAAGCTCCACCGCTGGCAAAGAGTCAGTCGAAGTAAATTAAATATTTGGATGATCATCTTCATTTGAACATCCTTTTAGCATTCGGAGGAGAGTTTGAGGAAACAGTGCCTGCAGCCTGCTGCGTGCATCTGTCCAGAGTGCACACGTCAGTTCAGCGCTAAGCCGGCCTTCAGTAGGACTTTGAGTCTAGCTCACGACTTTATTGTTCTCAAGTGACATAAATGGGCAGTAATGAAATGCAATCCCGCTGTGGCAGCAATAAATCAAGAGTGTGTGCAGCTGAGTGAGTGTGTTTTGGTGGAACGAAGGCACCGAATGCAGGAGGCAGGACAAAGAGAGCGAGCTGAGCAGCACTCTGCTCAGATTAAAGCTCCACGAGCATATCATTACCTTAATGTATTCTTATTGGACAAGGATGTCTCTATTAATAAGGAGTCCAGTAATTGACTCTCTCTCCCTTTTTCCAGCGCTAGTCGCTCCTCTCTGGCTATTGATCACATTAGTTTACATTACATTCTCATTAGCCTCAGAGACGGTTTCATTTTGCAGCAGCAGGACGACGGAGCGCCGTCACCAGCAGCAGCCCGTCCACTCATGTGCAGCCTGATGCACATAAATGCCTTCAGCAGTGATTATTTTCATGAATCCTTCTAATCCTATTGTTCTAATTAAATGACATTTTCTGATCAGGAAATGCAGCTGAGCTTGATTTGTCTACCCCACGGAGAAAATCCAAAGATGCAGGACACATCCTCTAAGGTGACGAGTCTCCTGCTTCCACCATCATCTAAATGTGAACATCAGCTGTCCTACGGCTGTCAGAAGGACCACAGTGATGATGTGCTCCTATAAAGTCAGAGATGTAGCTGGCAGCACACATCCACACCATCCTGTTCAGCTGAAGCTTCAGGACGTCCACATCGTCCTTATCAACGGAGAGAGCACACGCTGGAACCTGAGCAGAGTGAAGCTCATGGAAACTCCTGTCAGAACAAAGGAGCAGATTATGCATATATGATTTATGTATTAAATGTATAATGTGTACGTGTAGGACTGTGTCGGTCCATCGCCGTCCCTTTAACGCCGCTCTAGACAGAAACATGACGTTTAATATATTTACTTACTTCACAAATCAAGACTTTAGTGAAAGTAGAAAGTGTTTTAGGACACGGCAGCGATTAGAGCGAAGCCAACAAATGAATGCATGAATGGATGAATATCACATAACATTTAGTGTTTATTGGCGTGAATCACATCACAACCTCCGGCTCCATGAATAGAAAAATACTTTATTAATCCCAGTCTGGGAAATGACTGGTCCAGCAGCAAGAGAAAAACCCTGATCCCAGCAGAGCCACCAGACTGAACCAGGCCTCTGTGTGTCCAGCTCACTGTGAAAAACAAGTTTCCACGTATGTGTTGAAGTTCAGGCGTTCCTCTGCAGTCATCAGCGGCTGAAACAGGAGCTTTCATGTAGACGACTCATAAAACCAAGTTCTTGTTTCCTTGAAGAGGATGTAGATGATTTCTTCATCCTTTGCTGTCCAGCTGTTTGTCTGCCTGTTTTCTATGAATGTTTTCTTTCAGAGCATCTCTGTAGTCCATCAGCGACAGTAAAGTGTGCAGCAGCAGCTGTAGTTTGTGACCACTAGGTGGCATGATTGAGGCTGAACTCAGCTGCAGTGCCCTTATTATCCTGTTCAGTGATGTTCCTGCTGACTGGAGCCTCAGAAGCAGCTGAACCACAGCAGCACCCAGTGACCTGAAGGAACCAGTGAGACGTTCTCATGACCGGTTGTGGGTTTTAGACGTGGCCCAGTACCGGCACCGCTCTCACATTGTTCTTCCTCATTTGTAGTCAGTGATAGATGGAGCGTTCATAAACAGTATTTCCTTTGTGATTTAGCAGCCTGCCATGTATGTCTCCGGAGTATAAAGCTACGAGCTGGTGCGTTCTCGTTTAGACTTAACACAGACCTCCAGTAGCTGCTGTGTGGAGACCAGCCAGCTGATTGGTGACTTCCTCTATATTTCTGAGAAGCAGAGGAAGTGTATTTTCTTCTCTAAGTCTCTAGAGAAAGCAGCTATTCTAGTCTTCCCAACTTGTGTGAACGTACACAGAACCCAGTGTGAGGTGCTGAATGCAGGCCGCTCAGCATGAACCGTCCTCCTGCCGACGTACTGAAGGCCGGCCGGCGGGCCGAGAGACGACCGGCCGAGAGATGAGCGGCCGAGAGACGAGCAGCCGGCGGGCCGAGAGACGAGAGACGACGGGCACGGCAACATGTTCACGTGGTTCCTACTGACCTTCAGATTCACAGACATCTTTTATCCTTTGGGGTCAATTTGACTCCAGCAGTTTAAACCTCCAGAAAATATCCTGATTGCAGTTGTTCCCCAAGTTTATGAGTAAACAGCCCGTTAAAAATAATTATTATAATATATGATATAATTGTGTGGAGGACTTATTACTGAGCCCAAAGGCAGCAGGAGGCTGAAGAGAACAGCAAAGCTTCAATAAAACAAGAAACTCAACTTTGTTTTCAGTCACCCAAGACGATTCACGGGCTTCCTATAGAACTGAAGCAGCCTTTGGATGAAGGTGAACCGTGTTCCAGAACCAGAACCAGTCCAGTTGCTTTGTGGTAAAGCTGCTGATGATGTAAATGGTCTTCTGTGTGATTATTATGATTATTAGTCTTTAATGCAGCTGTTATTGCAGGATAATCCACTTTAGAGTCTGATACTGTGAAAGGCTCTAATTTAAGGAGACACAGAAAACTGTGAAGCGTTAGAGCGAACAAAGTTATTCAATCCTAGAATGTAAGACATGAGGACAAGGCGTGGGACCTTCGTTCTGTAAGAAGTCCAGCCTGGAGCTGTGAGCGATGAAGCCGTCTGTCTGCAGAAACAGATATGTGAGCAGCCAGACAGCAGAGCAGGAAGCTTTAGGCTGGTTGCTGGCAGCCACATGTGGCTTTGAGCTGCTGGTCACCTCTTTTAGACAGTGAGCTCATGCAGCACTGAGGGAAAGAAGCTTCAGCGTCGGTGGACCAGGAGCTCTGAGGTTAAAGGAGACTATTCATGAAGAACAGTCTTCTGGGAAGCTGTCCAGTGAGGCCGAGAACTTTTTGAATTAGCCTTGCCAGGTTAAGCACGAAGCTTAGGACAGTTATTGTGTTGAGTCCCGTGGAAGGGTTGGGCTTAGAACTGGGTTTTACATCAAGCTCGGTTCTCTACACGGTTGGCCTGTGATTGGTCAGATGTGACGTGTCAGCAGCTGAAATGAGGAACTGGTTCATGCAGCGTCTTCCCTCATCATCAGCTTTGCTCTGACGTGTTAAAAATATTTGTTAGCAGGAAGTCAGCGGCAAAAAGAAAGAAGGGAAATGGAGTGGAGTCGGCCCGGGTTCTGGGTGAAAACAAACCGTGCACTCACCAGCACCGGGCGTCATGTCTGCTCATCGTGCATGTTGACTGCGTGGCCCTAAAACGTCCGTCGCGTTCTTCATCTGGACGTCTGTGTCACATTGATTCTGCTGATTTCTTTTTCTCTCCTCACGACCCAAAGGCGTCGAACTGAGACTGGCAGAAACTGTGATGTGGCTCGTGATCCACGACGACGAACCGCTGACCCGTCAGACGTAGCTGTAGCACCGAGGACATGTATCTGGGCTCCAACGGCGTGCCAAAGAAACCCAACCCATGTGTCCTGTCCAGCTGAACGCTGACCCTCATGGAGAGCAGCTGGCTGCTGATGCTCCAGTGAAGGCAGATGTGAAAGCTGCTGAGAGTCACAGTTCAGTTTCTAGTTTATCTGCCAGGAATTACTAGTGACAGGAAACTCAGTGGAAGTCCACTTTTGTTTATGAAAGAGGTTTTTGTTTTCCGTGTTCTGTGCAAAATGACAAACACACTGTGTGAATGTTGAGATGAGTGTAGCAGCTGGTGAGCGTCTGATGTGAGCGGCTGGAGGTGGAACGTTCTGACTGGACGCCTTCGTAGAACGAGTCCGACCAGGCGACCTGTCAGCATCGGAGTTAGTTAGCAGCTAGCATTGAGTTGTTGAGCACAGGCTAAACGTTGGACTGCTGCTAATCCTGAGTGTAGATGTTGAGGAAAACTCTGAAAGACGCAAACAGCTATAAAATAAAACTAAATAATAAAAGTAGATGCTTTTACTAATTACTAATTTATCTGCACAAATAGCTCATTATTATTATTATTATTATTATTATTATTATTATTATTATGTTTATTTATATTCGTTTTGTTGTACGTTATTCTGTGAGATTGTAGTCTAGTCTAATCAAGTCTAGTCTAATCCAGTCTAATCTA